>NC_048897.1:40972672-40986003 GCF_011077185.1 Oxyura jamaicensis | reverse complement strand
AAAGAAAGAAAGAAAGAAAGAAAGAAAGAAAGAAAGAAAGAAAGAAAAAGATTAGCATTTTTCAATGTAAAAGGAAACAAGATGTTTGGTAGATCCCTCTCCAGACTGGAGCTTTTATGGAATAATTAGACAGAATGAAAACATGTGTGACTTTCTCAGTCTGCATGAAGCAGCATCTGATTTTTCACACTGTGTCATGCCAACTTAGAGAAATAAGAACCTATTGTTTCTACAGAAAATGGAAAATAGTGTCTAACAACAAAATAAGTGCATCTTTGGCTGAGAATGCCCACTGCCACACTTTGGGTCATTCACATGAATAAATGTACAGGGCATTTCACAGCTCTTCTGTTGTCTGTATTTTCCACCTACTTAAAGCAGAGCAGCTATGTTGTACTACCTAAAGTAACTGTGGAAACTCAAAGCCATGGCACTTTTGGAATACACAGGCTCAAGGGCAGCCTATAAACCTGTAAATTTTATGCTGCTTAGAGAAGGTTAGCAACTATGATGAGCCATAGCCATTTTTTTTCTACCTACTCCTCTTTCGGTCTATGCTGGTTATCTGCCTGCTCTACAGCTTGGTTTCCATGAATATCCTATGGAGATTGTCCCAGCCTTACAGTAAGGATTCAGTTCCTGCAATAATAAAGAATGAAGGAACATTTAGTAAAGAGGACAGGCTGTGAACAAAGCATCCTCTTTGCCTGAGGAATTCATTACCATAAGGATGCCGTGGCCCAGGGGCTAGGCAGGATTCAAAAAAAAAAATGACAGACATTTTCAAGGCAAACAAATACACCAAGAGATATAACACTGAGTGTTGTCTGCACTTATGCATTTTTAATATATACATGCATACATACTTATGTATATATGTACATGAAAGAAATATGTGAAAAGCAAGGCATGATTCATAACTGAAACCAATCTGTGTTGACTAAGGAAGGCACTTTATTGGGATTGATTATTCCTCAGATGCCCTGTTGTGCTTTCTGTAAAGCAGCTTGAACCAGTTGTTGTAAAAGATCGTTTCACTTGTCTGAGTCCTAAAACCTCTCAAAAAAGGGAAGTTCTTGGACCTTCATACAAGTACCCAAGGTCTGGGAGATACCCCTGTCATGCTACAGTCCATCTGAGTCAGCTGCTGTTCCTTTAAAAACAGAAGAACCTTAGACCTGCAGTTTGATAGCCAAAACTAGAGATTCTGGGGCCAGGCCAGATTGCGTCTCGTTTGCCAGAGCCCTGCATCCTTCACAGTGTTTATACATGAAGGTGATGATGATGGTGATAAACTAAGAGATCAGTTTAGGAAGTTATCTAAATGATGCCATGCTTTATAGCTCTTACTTCATACTTCCACTACAGACGCTATAGGGTGAGAACAGCTTGGTCCCATGATGCTGTAGTGCAGCTGTATCCAAGGCTCTCTGTAGACCTTTTTTCCCTTGCAGCCTGTGAGTCTGGGCCATTGATGCTAAGACACCACAACTTTTCTTTCTGTCTAATAGAGTGCACCCATGTCACCACCTGGGCTGGTGGGGTACAGAAAGGTGGAGAGTGCAGTGGGGAGAAAGGGCATGGCTGGGGCACCACAAGGTCAAAACCTACCTAAGGCATTCCCCAGAGATTACCCACTCCCCATACTTGAGTCCAAGCTTTGTCCAAACAGAGATGAAACCTCTTTCAAAATGCACATGGCCTTCATCTTAAAAACTTTATTTTTTGTAACTACTAATTTTAGTGTCTTGCCTATATTTTTTTCTATTTGACAAATTATACTCTTTATTAACAGATTTAAAACTCCTGTAAAACAGCTGCAAATTATCTATTGAGGCTTTCTTTTTCTTCTGTTTCTTTTCTCCTGCAATGTTATTCTCTGCTGTACAATTGTGTTTGCCTTGGACTATGGAAGGAGTTAGGTAAATCAATTTTAAGCAAACCATATATTGTATGCTTATATAGTTTCATTTCCAATAAATAACCTGGAATAGCTAGTCAGCTTTACATGCAATCTTAATTTGAGTTTCATATGCATAACGGAAGCAAGGAAAAATGGGACAGACTTGAGAAGGGAAGAAAGATTATACGGCTACAAGCACAGTGCGATGTAAACTCATTTACAAGGGCATCTGCATCTGTATGTCCAGTCAAGTGGCACAGTGAATTGCGAGGGGATTATTGATTTCAAAATGACTTAGCTGCAGCCATCCAGTACTGCGAATACCTTATTGCTTCCCTTAGCTTCATGTACCAATTTGATCATATTTTGTGTATGTCTCAGCAGTCACAGATGTAAATCCTGAAAATAAGGTGATTAAAAGGGCAACAACCACAAAAATAAATAAATAAATAAATAAATTAGAAGAAAAGCAGTTTCTCATCACATAAGAGATCAGGTTTGCTCTTCAGTTTCAAAAGCCACAAAACTTATACTTACCTTTGAAACAATTCAAATGAAACTTCTTACAGAAATGCTGAACACCAGCCCTCTGAAAATCTGGTCCCATCCAAGCTGGAGCCATCCAAACAAATTTAGATCGCTTTTAAGTCCTGAAACTTTTAACTTCCGAAATCAGCATGGGTACAACTTACTGAATGTGTGTTTAGTATGGAGCTAAAAGAACTTTGAAATTGCCCATTACAAGCTTTCAAAAATATCCATGTGCACACAGGACTGTTAATCTTTTAAAATTATATTATAAGAGGAGCAAGAAAGAAGCAGCATCTCCCCTCACATATGGATTAAAATTTTTACACTGAAAATAATTAAAATACCATGACAAATTAAGAGCTGATAAAAGACCATAGCTAAAGATTTATGATTTTATTTATTTATTTATTTATTTTAAGAGCCCTTAAGTTTTACCAAATGTACAGTGCTCCATGTATTCATCTCTAACATCTGAATCCAGTTAGGAAAGATTTTCAACTAAAAGGGTGTTCCTTTGCATCAAAATGTGTAGCAAGATCTCTGTGTTACGCATGTCATCTTATGACAGTCAGTTAGCTCTCTCGCTGAAGTACATTAGGAAACAGTTTTAAAGAGCTTGCACCTTTTGCCAGAATGGATAAAAAGAAGAAAAAATAATAATAATAAAATAAAGAAAAAAGATAAAGAAAAATAAAGAAAAATAAAGAAAAATAAAATAAAATAAAACAAATAAAATAAAATAAAAATGAAATAAAATAAAATAAAATAAAATAAAGAAAATAATGGTTTAACAGCCATGTATGTCATACCATTATACTCCCCACCTTTTTCAAAGGTCAGTGAAGTGTCATTTTGTGACTACTAATTTATTCAGAAAGCACAGCTTAACTGTTCCTGTGACTTCTTAAAATGATGACAACACATATTGGGTGGGGGTAGTATTCAAAAGTGTAGACAATACACATTTAGTGAGTATCTTCTTAGATACTCACGTCTTACATCAATCACTCCTGACATTTCCAAGGAGAAATCCTATCTGGACCCTAAAAATCTATTTCCTTTCCTCATGACAGCTGTGATTAAGGCAGGGCAGCTTGTACCATGCAATTCTCTAATGATGAAGGCAGCCATTCATGTCAACTCCCTTCTTAAAGTTGCAGCTATCAGAAATATTTTGATATGAAATTTCCCCCCTTTCATTTGTTCTTTGCACATTTCCAATGAAAATCAGTTTTATGTGGTTGGTTTACAGAACTATCCCTAGAGGTCTACTGCAGCCAGTAAGAAATCAAACCCTCTGGTTTCCAAAAGGTAAAGCTGGCTGTGACTCAGCTTGGCACCTGGTATTTCTATGGAGTAGAAACGGAATCGCAGTGTTAATTTGTCATCTGGAGCCCTCTTCACATCGCTTTGTATAATGTGAATGGGATGTAAGAGTAGTTCAGTGCCTCATGCTATATTAGTGTTCCGCTCAGGGCAATGTAGACTCAAATCTCATTAAATATGGTTGTTTGAAATGACTTAGACATTCAATGCATTGGGTCTGTATTATCAGCACTTACAGTAGGTCCAGAAGCTCATTGTCTGGGTTGTATCAATGCACAGGTTCACTACCTTTCTTCACTTATCTGAGAAATACCCACACTAGTTAAAATTAGAAATGCTCTGACAGTGGATTATCTGCTGCTCACTTCTACCAATAGGTGATGGCAAAAAAGCACCACTTTTTATTGAGTTAATAATTACCAACCTTTTGAGGAAAGAAAATGATCTATCTTTTTATTTCTAATATAATGCAACACAGACCTCCCTTTTCACGATTCAACACTCAATAACTAGACTACAGGAGACAAGAAAAGTACTGTGATACATTAGAAGTCAAAAACACTCCCTACTTTCCACCTCAACTCTCACTAGGCTACTAAAGTTAAACCAGAGCCATCCACTGGTAACTGATCACTTCCCAGCATTTCAGCATTAGATGATTTTTCTCCTCTTTATGAAGGACACTGTAATTCTGTTGGGCCTCAGATGGAATTTCAAAGTCAACCTGCGGTCAAGTGTGTGAATCTCAAACAAGATCAGGACACATCTGGAGGCCTGTGCATTACTGTCCTACCCTATTAAAAAGCAACAACAATAACAACTGTTTAGGAGTTCCTGGGGCTGAGTCTGACAGCAAAAACAGATGGATCAGACTTCAGGATTTAATTTTCAGATGTGATTCCCCCTTGCAGAGGAATGGCTGGCACAGTTTATGATCTTAAAAGAGGTTAATTAATTTTTGAAAAGTCAAATTCTGTTCTAAGATGATATACAAGACTCCACAAAAAGGTTTTGCAGCCTTGTGTGTGTGTGTGTGTGTGTGTGTGTGTGTGTGTGTGTGACAATATACGTATTGTACTGTGGATCACAAACTCTATGTAGTGTAGTAACTCCATTGGAGTTACTCACCAAGCCACTCTGACTCAGGAGTGACCATGACAATTTGGTTAGCTAATGATCTGGCTGCTCATCTTTCAGTCATGTAATAGGTTTGCCTTGTTTTAGCCCTTAGAGCAAGCAGCAAATCAACACTCATCAACATTATGTCATGTTCATAATTACTACTAACTTGACATATTTTTTAGACAAAAGCTTCCCTGATTAAAATATTTGCAGATAATGACAATTGAAAATGGAAGGTTGAAAACAACTATAACAAAATTATTAGGTTCTAAGTAACTAGTTTTCACACTTGCCTTTCACACATGGGTAGGAAAAGTTATGTATTGTTTACGGCAGAAACACAGTTCCTCTTAAACTTTATTCATGACAAAATTCAGCTTGCCCGTCAACCACAAATCTAGTTCATGTACATTTAAAGCCTAGGGTTTGCATGGGTTTGATTTTATTTATTTATTTTTGTGCAAGAACTATTTACATGCTCTCAATATGAATATGTAATAGAGAGACCACTTGCTTAAATACATTCACTCACATGTACACATACACACACTCTGCTTCATGCATCATTATCGTACCATAGGGGTAAGATGATGAATCCTATTTGCCTGAAGAAAAATTAATTTATTTCATAAAAGCCAGCAATTAATCCTGATGAGTTTTCTGCACTGTATTTCAAATTTGGTGCCTGAATGTTTTCTGAAGTTTCCTCTTTCCACTTGTTCTTGTTTAGTATGTTTTCTTATATGCTGTTTATAATACACAATAATACACTTTCCTGAAAGTTGTGCTAATAACAAATTGAAGATTGAATGATATATCTGTGGCTTAATATAAGCTGCCCAAAACATAATATTTACTTTATAGTGATACTATAACACCCCCCACACCTTTTTATTTTTATGTTTTTGCATAATCCTCGCAATGTCCTGGAAGCCAAACTGCCTGAAACGTGTATGCCTCGCACTTTGTTAAAATAGGTTTGGCTGTCATGCACACCTTTGTAATGACTGTTGGAGAGATGAAAGCACAGATGAGACATAAGCAGAATCTGGATCTATAATCCCTTTTCTTTTCTGCTTCAGTTTTGCAATAATTCAGCTCTCCATGACTCCATCCTGTTTTTACAATGGTCCATGTGGAAACACAAACTACTGAAACATTCAGATCTGTATCAGGACTTGCCTACCTTTCAAGTAAGTCAAGGCAAGCTGAAATGCAAAAATATACAAAATGTATGTAAGAACTAAGTTTCTGCAGCAGGCTAAAGAAAAGGGTTATGATTTTGTTAGAAGCAAAGTCTATCAGTTGTCACTTAAAAAAACAGCATTTGTCAAAGAATTACCATCTGGGATATACACTTTTTAATGGTAATTGGTGCATGAAGAATCTGTATGATCTCAACTCTAAGTTTTATCTAAGCATTATCACAGTCTTACTGGATTTAAGGTGAATTGAGTCTTTTATAAGAACATATTACCCATTATTCTTCATTTCCTGTTGTACCTGGTATTCCTTCAATTAGCCACATGTGTCAAAGCTAGACTTAATGATAGCTAATCTTCAAGAGATGCCTGTTAATTTTATCTGTCTGTGTCTGGATCAAGATAGAGAGCAGACAACTCCCCATTAGCTAACATATTCTTCAAGCTCAAAAGCTGGAGAACAAAATACAAGAGAGAAATAGACTCAGCTAAAATTTTCTTATTTCTGGGGAGACTGCTCTCTGCTAATCATGCCCTATCGGGTAGTCATCTGCTCCAGCCTGCATGAACTAGAAAGAAAGAAACATAATTATGAAGTAGGAAAAATAATGTCCTGTTTACTGCAATAAAGAGTCAGAAAGTTGATGCTTTCAGAGTATTTATTTCTTTTTATTTTTTACCAAGTTTCTTATAGGAGGAGGATTCTCAGTTTGGAGAAAGAACAAACATTTAAGATAAATAACCTCAGTCTCTTGGAACGGGAAAGGAGCTCTCCCCCTTTTTCAAGAACTCTGCTCTGGAAGTTGAAGAAACAAAAAATAAAACCAAGGTAGTCACAGATCTCCCCATCTGCCACACAGTGATCAAGCCAGGATTTTTCCCAAAGCCTGGATTATAAGTAACAATATAAGTAAAGTTTCTTTAACAGAGCACAATTATTCCCAAGCATCAACTGCAGATCATTGGTGTCTCAGAGCAGTAAAAGTCGAAGGCCCAACAGATTTTAAAATCAAGTGAATACCAAATCTAACATTTCTGCTCATCAGGAATCTGTCCTCTACTATCCACAAAACATTTCTTTAAAATGCAGATGACATCCTCTAACTTTTGCTTTTCTCAGATGACATTTGTTCTTATCAACAATAATATCTCACCAGAATGCACTAGATATGTGGCAGCAAGGCAGGAAAGAAGTGTCCTGACCCTACAAACAAAACAGTTTAACCTTCATAAACCACACATGGGCATGATTTTTAGAAAACAACAAACAGCTCCAATTTATGACACTTAAAAATAATCTGATTTTCAAAGCACAGGTGCTCAAAGTCTTAAATCACCTGCTTCCTCCAAGTCCAACCACCTGAGAACTAAAGTGCTCCAATACTATCTACATTAAAAAACTGTACTCAGAGTCTCTTTCATCCCAGTTAATATGGGAAACAACTTAATTGCAGAGGAAGTTGTGTATCATGGCTACCTTCATGTTAAAATGACATGCATACATTTCTCACCTACAGAAAGTGAGTTTAATCTCCCAATACCAAAAATATGCTGGAGAATTACAAATATACATAGCTGCATTTTAATAAAGGGCTAAAAATAAAGTTTTGCTGAAGCAATAGACAAGCACAGCATTTGCAATATGTGTAATTCTCTTAAAGGACTAGAGCCTTTAGTATTTTCAGCTATATTTATTGTCCAGTAAATGCTGACTCAAAATGAGAATAAATAAATACACTCTAAAGCAGACATCCTCTTGCCTATGAGCACACTCAACAATTTTTCTTCCAACAGAGTAATTCCCATAAAGAACACTGTGACTTGCACTAATTAGTTAAATTGTCTCTTTTTTCTCTCCTCTTTGTGTTGAAGTAGTTGCTATGTTGTAAAGTAATTGGTTCAGGGGTTAATCCCTCGCTTCCTTTCTGTCTCAGAGGCAAGTATATACAAATATGTCCACTTTTTAGAATGTTATCACAGTGCCCTCTCTTGTCAAAAGTAAATCAAGAGGGACTAACAACAGATAAAGGGTCTGGAATTTTTGGTGGGGGAGGGAGAGCTGTTTAGCTGTTTTTCTGAGTGCTGTTTTACACACTGGATTCAAATGAAACTTTCTCTCCAAAGACTCACTAAGCAGAGACACCTTAATGAATTGCTCAGATGTGTTGCTAAGCTGCATACCAAGAACAGACATTCAGGAAAACAACACAAGTATCACATATGTTTCATAGCATCGTGTTTTATCCTTAACCCTGAAATTCAATTATTTCCTTTAAACTGGATCAATAATTACAAGATTAATCCATGCCTATGACACAAATTCACTTAATTTGTCAGTAGTTAGGAAATTATAAACTTTCAAGCGTATAAACACCTGTAATGCTGCTAGTAATTCAAAGACTTGAGAATGGGAAATTTCCATGTGAGTAGGTGACGTCAGACAGATTTAACAGGAAATAAAGATAACTACTGATGATAATTTTCAATAACAAAAACATTAAAAAAAAAAAAAAAGACTTTAATTTGTGAAATCTGCAAGGTAAACATGCCACATTGATGATGTATAAAATTAGAAGGAAAATAGATAACATGGAATGACACACCTGAAGGAAACTGCTCCTTTTATGGAGAAATTAGGATTTAAGGTATAGTCTTTTCCCTGGGTTTCTGTTGGAATACAGAGAGGTGGACATGATTGAAATTTGCATTTAAATGGAAATGGTTAAAGGTAAAGGCACAATGTTTAGAAAAATGAGAGTATCCATTTTTCTAAGAGGGACACATACTGTTATTGTATACCATTAAGGTGTCACAAAGCCTAAAAATGTTTAGAAATATTAGGCACTGCCACAGAACAAAGAACAGCAAAATGCCATTTGGAAATGACTATACACTGTGAATGAATCTGACCGAATACTACATCATATACAATTGTCTTTAATGTTTTCTGCTGCCATTACCTAATGTGAGTCCTGTTCACTAAACAGTAGAAGATCTATTAGACAGCTTTCTGCTACTTTTCAACTGCAATATAATGCAGCATTCATTCATCATTCTATCCTGGTGATTTCTGCAGGTCTTTCTCCATAGGATACCACCAGACCCTAAAATGTTTGCCTGGTGCACTTTATGAGAATGCACTGTGAATTTTAACTGTGTCACATGAAAACCCTGATGTGTTTCCGTGATACCAATGAGGAAATACACATTTTGCTGGAGATAATGAAATATAGGAAGCAACGAGTCATGCAATTGTTCAAATCTCAGTTTGATTGGAAAATGCCTTAGCAAATATTTGTATGTGAATCTGAGACAGTAACAAGAAAATATTACCAAGAGGGATGGCAGAAGACAGAGAATCCTTCTCCACCTTCCTTTCTCAAGCAGGAAGATAGCAAATAAATTTTGCATATGTGTGGGTTATATATTCATACATAGAGGCACAAATATATGAATAATCTATATTTTTATAAATAGTATAAATATGTGTATGTGCATGTACCTACACATTAACATATTTACTCACTAAATCACCCTATTTTAGAAGATGTTGATCAGTTCACACCTAATTCTTTAAAGTGAAACATTATGAGACATGAAAAATTTGACTACTTTTTTTTTTTTTTCACTGTTATCATTTTTGGCATTTCTCTAGCCTCTTTCTCTCACCTTCTCACACCTTCTCTAACCTCTTTCTCTTACTAATTTTACAGAAACATTGACCTTTATCATAAAATAGTACTGGTGCAGCTAAAATCAGAAGATACTGAAATCTCAATTGGCAGGATCATTTTTCAGGCAATTTATTTTCTGAGAGAAAACAGAGATCAGGATTGTCTACACAAAAACTCCAATGAGATATTAGTCTTAGCTACCACATCACAGTTCATATTCATATTTACCCCAAGACTTCCAAGGAATTTAAACAGTCTTAGCCTTACTGGATCCATAAAGGTGAGCTCCCTTTCATTCACCTTTTGCCTGTACTGATATGAAGGAATCCCTGGCTTTTCCAGTAAGGAAAGGCAGTGCCATTTGGGGCTTTTTAGCACGTCTTCATTTGAGGCAACTAATTCCAGTGGTTGGGATGAGGGATTAGTTCATGGGGAACAGTACTTCTACTAGTACCAGTCCCTCCTAGCCTCCAAGAGTCACCCAATAATAATAAAGCCATCAATCACTCAGTCAATCAATTTGTGGTGTTCATGATAGAAATATAGGCATAGTAAGGATGGTTTTTTTATTCTCTTGTTGAGCCAGGATCATTCTGAAGAACTAAATTTACCTGCCCATGAAACCCATGAAACTTCCCCATGCCCCCTGGCCCATGAAACCAGGTTTATGGCTAATATCTGCTAAGCCAATAGAATATATTGATAAATCAGCTCCAGACTGTACCAGTGAGGTTCTCTGTTTACACAAACAAATGAGTCATTTATAGACGCAGTAGCAGTGGAGTGTCATCTGATCATTTTTATATTGTTAATAACAGTGGAGATTGGTATTATATCCAAAACTAAGATTAAAATTCACTCAGTCTTGCATGTCTTTGGTAAGGCAGTTAATAAACATGAAAGGCATGTGAAATGGAAACATCATCCAGTTCCCAGAAGACTCTGAGACAGCCGATACAAATATACAGCATGGCCCCCAGTGGAAGCCAGATCAGCCCCTTTATGATAAACTGTTCTGCTGGTCCTTGCACAGCTGTTTTCATTAGGACTAACCTTTAGAATGAGACAGGCAGATCTGTGGACTCTTAAACTAGGTTATTACTATTGAAAAGGAAAAAAAAATAAAAAATAAAATAAAATCTTCAAGTCAACTCAAACAGATGGGCCCCTCCATAAGAGTCCACATTTTTATTTTAATGTCATGTATACCCAACATGAAAAGCAGCATGGATCAAATATATACATCTCCACCATTAAAGGTTCCTTTTTCATACACCTATGAGTGTCTCCACTTCCCAGGATTTCAACTGTCTGCACTGCCAGGGACCAAAAATAAAATTGTAATTGAAATACAGATAAGAGAGAAACCTTTAATTTACCTTCTCCCTGAGCAACAGGACTTTTCCAGCTGCATCTGATATACTTTTCTTTTTCATGCCTGGGCTGGTGCAAAATTATCTTATCAACAGATAAAATATTTTAGGGATTTGGGGATTTTGTGTGCCTCAGGACAAAGGACAGTGCTTGTGAGAAGATCACTGTCCTCTTTTTAAGGCAAAATTCCACCCTTATTGAAATTTCATTGTAACAGAAAAGTATGCTATTTCATTACCATACTATCTGTCATGCCCTTTAGTCACATTTAGTACAGGAACACTTGAGCATCAACAGCTGAGTGTCAAGAACTGGTAGTAGAAAATGACATGAGTATCCTCCCAATAAATCCATTGGTCAGTTTTTTCAACTTTTTGATTTTCGCATATTTTGAAATTCATGAAAAAACATTTCAGCACACTACAGACTACATGCAAAACTCATTCTAGGAAAATAGGATTATGCTATAGTTTGCATATCTGATAACACTGGATCTTTCAATATACTTCCGTGAGTCAATAAAGAATAAAACTGCAAAGTATTGAAAAGAGAGCACAATGGTATGACCCCCACTCAAGCCTGAAAATGAAACATGTTCTACTAAATCAATGAACTAGTTGGAAATGGACTCGTGGAAGCAACTTTTAATGAAAATATATGGCTGCAGACCTTTGCAGATAACCAAAATACAGACTACAGCACCAAGATCTGTAAATACAGTAAAACCTACTTTTAGGATTTTATCCTGATTTATAGCACCTGGTGATGTCAATAACTGAGTTCTACATAATTTATTTTCTGGGCAACATTTTCAGAAATGATTCTTATGAAGTAGCTCAATACTGTCTCTTTATTTATTGTTTTATATGTATTTGTATCTTTGCTGTAGGTACCTTGCTTGATGTTTTCAGCTCTCAACTACTTCTGAGTTATCTGCACCTTCCCATTAGACTAATATCAGAACATCCCTTCTTCCCATTTCCACACCCATTCTTCTTTCTTCCAGACAATACAATTAACAGTATTTTAATTAAAAATCTTTGAGAAAAGGACAATTACTACTTTTGTGCAGCACCTAGCATAGTAAATTTTCCTTCTTAGATCATTGTGTAGTACACTAAAACCATGAAAATCAATACATGTGACTAGTGTATAAGTTCCACTACTCAGGAAAGAAGCAGGAGAAGAAATGAAATTTCATCCAGTATCTCAGCTGGATAGTTGATGCTATAGACTCCATAGCATCATAATGTCAAGTGATAAAAACAGTTGGAATAATATAACTTCACTGCTTATACCTACACTCTTATTCCTACAGATATGGACTCATATTATCACTTCCTCATGATGTTTGGCACCAAGTAACTCCAATGTGAGTACCTGGATAACAAACAGCCCTTCTGTTTTAACTGTTTACTGTCCTTCCACGGCAAACCAGATTTTCTTCATTACTCTCTATAGCAAGAGCAACAAAAGAATACAAGTGAGAAAAAGTTCTCTCTCAAAGTCTTCAGCAGGTTTCCCAGACGCAAGTTCTGACACACTAAGTAAATACTTCTGCTCAGCCTTCATCCACACATTCCTCTTTTGACCAGGAAGGTGAAGAGTAGGATGGAAAGGAATGACTGGAGGAGACATGCCAAAGCAATGACAGTAGAAAAAATATTTTTTCTGCTGATAGATACATGTAATAAACGATTGCTTTCTTCATAGGCATGTAAACCACACAGTTACATGCCTAAATGTTTAACCTATATGTGTTGTTTTTACAAGTCTTTATGCATGTAAAAGCAAAATGTCTTAAAGTCCATTAACATTATCCTACAGTGGTTTTAGACCTTTTTGAAAATGTGGTACTTTGACTTCAGTCTTCCACACTTTAAACTATCATTTAACTTTTTCCTTGAACCATGTTAGAATCAGTCCATGTTTTCTCATTATGTGCTAATGTGCTTCCTGAGCAGTGAAAAAGAGTCATTGGTGATTATTCATACTCGCACCTTAGTCAGTTAATAGCTGAAATAGAGAGAGAGGAGAAGTGAGAGGGGAAGAGAGAGAGAGAAAGAGGATAACATAAATAGATGAAGTTGGGGGGAAAACTTTATGAAGAGAACAAAAAAGAGAAGAGAAGAGAAGAGAAGAGAAGAGAAGAGAAGAGAAGAGAAGAGAAGAGAAGAGAAGAGAAGAGAAGAGAAGAGA
>NC_048897.1:40755269-40967672 GCF_011077185.1 Oxyura jamaicensis | reverse complement strand
AAAAGAAAAGAAAAGAAAAGAAAAGAAAAGAAAAGAAAAGAAAAGAAAAGAAAAGAAAAGAAAAGAAAAGAAAAGAAAAGAAAAGAAAAGAAAAGAAAAGAAAAGAAAAGAAAAGAAAAGAAAAGAAAAGAAAAGAAAAGAAAAGAAAAGAAAAGAAAAGAAAAGAAAAGAAAAGAAAAGAAAAGAAAAAAAGACTATTCCTCCTGCTGTTTCAGTGATAGCTATTAATGCGTTTTAAAGTCTTCCAGATTGGTCTTAAGAAATCAGTTATCCCGGTCCTTGTTTCGGTAGAAAGACCCTTGGGAGCTATTAGCAGTAATCTAAGTTAATAAACTGTAAACTAACTTTTTTTTAAAGGAGGAAAAAACCCTACAACCTTTGACAAAATAATTGCACCAGTTATAAAACAGCCAAATGCCAGTTAACAGTCACATCAAGCCACTGGGGTGGAAAGAAGATATCTATAACCAGGCCACTTCCAATGAAACTGTTTGTTTTCTCTTATTTAAACTGCTCTTTCTAAAAATAAAAAATAAAAAATTATTTGCAAGACGTAAAATGTTTGAATAATGTCTGATGGTGCTTGTCCACTGGCTAAAGTCTCCAGTTAAAATAAAAAGAGGATTTTGGTCTTGATTCACAAATCACTTATCTGAAACTTATACAGCCCTTTATGTAAGAGAAACAGGGCATTTGCATGCAAAAAGTAACTAGCATTCTGAATCCCAATATTTCCTATTCACAAAATAAAACCCATCATGTGCAACTCCTCTGATATCAGCTACGGTCTCTTGCCTACATATGTGAGGGAAAGGATAAAGTATATACCCAAATAAGGTTGTTTTGGGCTCTAGAGAGGCAGTTCCCCATTGCCAAAGATGTCATTATCTTCCCTTCCAGACAGCAGCAATATTGACATGAGCACAAGAGACTACTGTTGTGGCAGCTCCGGGTGAGGGTACAACTGGTCCTTCTGATGGTCCAAAGAGTAAGCAGAGGGAATATTGCACTTTGCAAACAATGCTCAACCTCTGTCTGACAGGATCATGGAATGGTATTTTTCTCACCTACATAATTTCAATAGAATACTTTATTTATTTATTCATTTCTAAAATAAAAATAAAAATAATCCCTTGAAAGTGAAATTAAATTTGGGTTAAATTTTCCCCTTGAATCAACCATTTTCAGCTAACGATATGTATGTAACTTACAAATATTTTTGGTTGTCTGAATCTTTAACCTGAATAATCCTAATCTTTCATCTTTAGCTGAGAGTTAGAGAAGGTATATTCAGAAGAAAGACCAAATAGCTCAGTTCTGCTTCCTCTACACCAGCTTTATAGTATGGAGCATTTTCATTTTGTGTTATGGCAAACGCTAGATGGACCTTGCTCATTTGGATGTCTTCCACAAAGTTGTGAGGGGAGAAAGTACTCTAACCAGAGGGGAGGTTACTCTTAAGCAGCACACGGAAAACGGTCTGTAAAGGTATCACCGATAAATTCCCTTTGCACTGATGCTAGAAGGAATTGCAAGTGAAAGGGTGTCACAAGGGAAAAATGCCTGGTCATCACCAAAGATATATTATTTTCAGTGTAACCTAAAAGACCTGTCAAACTTGCCATTTAGCCTTGAGGAATCCAGGGGAATATTAGGCTAAAAGCTTTTTTGCTTCCCTGTTTTACTTACCCGTTTTCTCTCACCCACACGTAGGCTGTATGGGCAGGCTAATTCCCCTCACCCTGTTCCCTGCATATTTAACTTCTGTTCATTGGATAACAGCTGGCTGGTCAGAGGTTGGACTCAGTGATCTTGGAGGTCTCTTCCAACCTAGACTATTCTGTGAAGTAGCCTTCTCTGGGAGAGGAAAAGATGGGATAATTCCTAGCTGTTCACGCATTCCTGGGCTGCACCTGTTTTGGTATTCCTGCAATATACAAGAGCAATGAAGTTACAAATCTTTACGCATTGTTCAGTTGATGAACTCTGTGTTTGTATTGCCTCCAGAACAATGGGGTCTAGTTACAACCTGGACTTAGAGCATTGCTGCCCTAAATACAAGAGCTACATAAATAATGAATAAGTTGAGGCCCACCTATTCATTAAATTGCATAGAAGACCCCATTAATGTACTTTTTTCCCTAAAAAAAAAAAAAAAAAAAAAAAAAAAAAACCTATACCACAGTGTATGGAAGCAAATGCTTTAGGAGGACAAAAGAAATTCTATTCCTATTTTGTTCAAACATTATCTATAGTTAGTCATGTTTAACAAATCATACTGCAGCCCAGCTTAGCCTTGGTGAAACACTATTTAAGGCCATGATATTGCAGGGAAAATGGTCCTTATTCACTTAAGTTTGGGCTTTTGACCAATATTTGTTTTATTAGGCTGCTACAATAACAAATGCTTTGCACCAAGGTTTTGCACACAGAAAGAATGTATTTATGCCCCAATTCAGGCAACAGGGCTATAGACATGTAATAGCCAAACTCTGCTGCTTACATGCCTACTGAGGCAATCCAAGCAGAACACGTTCATCAGGGATATTTAATATCCAGAACAGGAAAAAAAAAATAAACTGAGCACTATGGGTGAAATTTGAACTCTACCACTAGCCTACGGTAAAACTCTGCCTGACTGTGATGGAGTCATGATTTTACCCCAGATACATGTGTTATGAAGGACCTGTGGTGACTTGTATGGGTTTAGGGGACGCCAGGAGCATCTGCTAAACCAAGGCCCTCCAATTCCCTGCAGATGCCTTTCATCCAGCTTGCAGACATAAGGCTCAATAGAAAACCCATCAAAATCAATGGGGTCTTTCGATTGGCTGCTGCTGGTTTTGGATTAGGACTACACAGAGAAGGCAAATCATCATTCTTCCTTATTAAAGTATTTAACTCCTGTCCTTTAATAACACTAATTTAATACACACTGAATACTGATAAAATGCTTGTTATACATATTTCCATCTGGCTCATACCCTGTGGAAGCACATCTCAGAGTTTAGATAGCTCTTCCTGGGGGCTGAATGTTTTGCACTTCTTGTTGACTCGGGCCATTAATGTTAAATTATCTACAAGGGCCCGTTTGTTTTTAAAACTCCCCAGTCTGCAAGTGAGCATGCGGATTTTAAACTCTGATTCTAGAAGTCCGAAGTTTTCTATGGGGATTATTGCATTTATACATCACAGCCAATCCGAGAGTTTCTAAAGCCTTCAAACAACTGACACCATATGTCTGGGTACAATGGAATCTACAGAATTATCAGTAACAGCAAAAATGTCTCATTACACACCGAGAGCTACAAACACATAACAAGTATATTGAGTAGCACGTATGCTCGCAGAGAAATTAATCGACTCAGATGCATACAAAGGGATTTCCAAAGTGCTAAAAACATATTTCAGTGAAGAAATGCACTATGCCAGGCTGTGATTTGCAATATAATAAATAATCCTCCTAAAATTCACTTAACTTTCACTCTGTCTAATGTGAGGCTTCACAGATTGTCCAGAATATGCTTTGTGTGACACAACATACAGAAAACAGCACATGAGAAATATATATATATATATTTATTTTTCAGGTCAGCAAAAATGTTCCCAGAATCCTGGAAAAATCCGCAGAATGCATTGTATTTGTATTTACTCTATTTACTTATTTGTTTGTCACATGCTTGAAGAATTCTACCAAACACTCATCTCAGATACTTAGCAATGTCTACAAAATTATGGCTGTATTTCTGGGAGGGCTAGGGAATACAAAGTGATGATTCACATCTAGAAATCTGGTATCCTTAAAAAAAAAAAAAAAAAAAAAAAAAAAAAAAAAAAAAGCAGGATAGGAAAGCACTAGCATTTTTTATTCAGTTATTATCATACAATCTGGACTAAGTCATAGCAAGAGAAATTATATGAGCAAGTTAAAAATAGTGAGATATAAATTGAAATAATAATGGATAAATGGTAATTAGCAGCATTTTTCACTGCAATATCACCTTTTATCCACAATTGCAGCAGTACCTTAAAGAAACAGATGATGAATCCCGAACCCCTGAATATTTTACTCCTGCAAGTGAATGAATAGTTCGTGTATAAAAAACGTGGGTATTCCTCAGAGTAAATGCTTCTTAACATGTAATACATTGTCCTAATCCAGCAGAAAAGATGACACCTCCAGCATTTCTGTGAGTGGTACATATCTCTAAGCCTTACAGAGAAAGTGAGGAATAAAAAGGTTAAATATCTTGTAGATTTGGTTCCTTGATTTTCATTATTATTTTTTTTAATTAGAACAGTATTAATTTGAACTGCTTTTTAAATGAAATCAAACATTTCCTGAAAGTGTGTCAATTCTTACAAATCTTTAATCTTTTGTGAAAACTCATCATACCCGTTATCTTTTTGTTTGTGATTATTTTTGGTTTTATTTTGATTCACTAAACAGGTATAATTTTACTTTTAACAACCCCAAATGACTTTCTAGAAAGCTGTAGGCTAAGTTTCTAGAAAGCTGTAGGCTAAGTGACCAAGTTAAATTCTCAAGAAAACAAAACAAAACAAAACAAAACAAAAACAACAAAAAAACACCTGAACTCTTCACTCTCTTTTATTCACTTTCTTTAAAGTCTGTTGTGGATTTTAATCATGAGACAAAAGTTAGGCTTTCTAGTTCCAGACAGAGCAGTTCATCTTATAATGCCAAACAGGAATCTCTCTTTCTCACTCTCACTTTAAATGGTTTAATAATTATATACCCTGCAAGAGTAATCCATAGATTTCTGTAGATTTTTTTTAAACGTTGTTATTAAATAATAATTCTAATTAACCAATTAGAATTATTGCATTGTATTAGTGCTATAAATATCACTGATAGGAAATATCATAACTTCTTTGAGTCTTCATTCCCAAGTGTGAATTAAATAGCTAAAAATGTATTTGTTTTTCCTTTGGTGCTTTGTATATCAAAATCTTAATTCAAGTGCATCAAGCAGAATAAAAGCAGTATAAACCTACATAATTGTTGAACCAAGGCACAGAAGTAAAAGACCTTATTATTACAAGATGTAAAGCTGTTTTCCAAGTTTTCTGACCTTTCCATTGAACAGGTATGAAAAATGCTATACAGAATATGTCTAATCCCAAAAGATTATTGGTCACAGTCTGCAATATGAAGACTTTAGGATAGATTAAATAATTATAAAAAATTCAGGTGTTTATTCCTAACTGAAGAAACTTTTTTTTAATGAGAACTTCCTATACATTTTAGCATTGTTTTGTTAACTGTTACCCATTAGCATGTACTGCTGTGACTACTGATGAAGTGAAAATTTTCTTCTACTAACTGCAGTTTGCGAACATACTACAAGCCAATCTTGGGGGGGAAAAGAAAAAAAAAAAAGTGTCCTGGAACCAAAAGATAAACAACCATCCAACTCACCTGGCAACAAATATGTGACAGAAAAGGGTTCAATTTGGCCCTTGACAATAAGGTAAACAAATATTTATATACGAAGAGATGTTTCATTGACCTCTCCAACCTGATCAGCCAACAGTGACCTTGACATGCAGATCTGAGAAGTACATATTTTCTGATTACTAAAGTGGAGATGCAAGAATGACCATCTGCATTTATTTTACAGAGCCCTGAAGATTTTTTATTTTATTTTATACATATATTTCCTCATTGTTTAAGTTTGATCAACATTTAGTCTGTCCTGGCTGGCTAGCTGGCTGGCCACCCTAGATCCTGCAGGTCCAGGGTGCAGCTCCCACTGACAGTGAAGGTTGGGGCAAAATTATCATTTGAATTGACCTTTTAGTATATAGTTAGACTGGATGCTAAGGCAACAAACTTTTACTAGAAGGAAGAGCACAGACCTGAATGGGTCTTTGCTCCAAATTCAACATGCAACATTTTTGACACAGCAATGGACACTGCTGCCCTGTTTTACACAACGTGTTGCAGCCCTCCAGAACTCATCCTCCAATGAATACTTCAGAATACATCTTCCAGACGATGCATTCCTTCTACAGGAGGATGAGGCAGCTGTACCTGACTGTCAGCCTGGATGCTTTGTCTCCAGAGGTGGAAGGCCATCTTGCCTCCACACCGTGCAGCTTTTGATGTGTTGCCACACAGGTCAGAAAGGTTCTCACATTTCCAGGCAGTGTTTTGAGCACAGACTGGTATGCAGAAGCCACATGTTTACTTGAAAAGGGACTGAGCCAGCCTCCTCTCCTGTCACAGGGCAGTGCTGCATCTCCGCAAATGCTGTTTCTTTCCTGCAGCTCACTCCTAGAGCATAGAGCAGGTATTGGAGGGGTCTTCTCACTTCAGAATGAATAAATCAATCACAACACCAGAAAAGGCACAAACCTAACATGAAATGTTATTGGTGAAGAAAACTAAACACTACAAGTTGACCTTTACCACTAAGATCTTGAAAGAGGATGATCCTTCACACAAAACAAAAATGTACAAGATTTTCTACTCTTGCTACACAGCAATGCTATGAAAGAGGGTCAGAGGGGAGCCCAGGCGAGCTACACATTCACAGAGAGAGGAATTTCCCTTGCAGTGACCACAATGAATGTGTTTTCTGAACCAAATATAAGCAGAGAGCAAACACCTGCATTCCTGATATTGAAGGAAAAGCTAAATGGAACCACAAACCTGAACTCTTTTAGTTCTAACATTTTAGAAGGAAAAAATGTTCAGCTACAATTCAGTCTTCTAATAAAGTTTACTTTCTTGCCAAGGCTATTTTTGGGACCAAAAACAGAAATCTGATTTACCTAAACATTTGTAACTTTGATGGAAATGTTGGTGATTCTATATATTGTTTTTGAATTTTAAAAATATCATCTAAGCAACAGTGTTTTAAAAGTAGATTTTCCTTATTGCACAGGCATTTTGAATTTGCCCTGGCCATTAGGATTATCAGGTGCATTAATATAAGTTAGAAAGCCACCCAATGAAACTGGAGAACTATCGACTTTGGTTTTAACAAACTGTATGGTATAGGCTATTTCAAGAAACTGTATATAGAATTCAGATCCTCTGCAACCATGCAGATACTTTTTTTTTTTTTTTTTTTTTTTGGTGCAGAGTTGATAATACTGTGGTTTTGCGTACTTTTAACAAAATGCACAAATGAAAAAAAACTTCTCTAACTTTGATTTTTCCTTTTTTTTTTTTTTTTTTTTTTTTTAATGCTGCACAATGAGATTATTTCTGATATCCTCACATGTTGCAGATAAGAAACTCTTTCCTGCCTGCTCTACCCACAAGTAATTGGTTCCAATGGATTTCTGAATATGTAACTGGGGTAAAGGCTACAAACTTATCCATTAGATTGCCATAGCAAGAAATTTCTTTGTATATTGCACTTCATGTTTCTTCATTTTATTTTTCTTTATAACTGCTTCTATATTCAGGTTATCTTGGAATAGTGCAATCTTGATTTGAATCTTAAAGTCTATTGTTTATTTGATTTCCTTCTTGAATATTCACCTTTATTTTTTCTTAGAAACGTTAAGGAAATACCTATTCCATTTTAAAAACATGTTTATGATCTGAGTGTTTTTGATGCTCAGGATATTTGAGTATCAGCCTTTGATGCTTGTCTCAGCATTCTTTACCCTTCTGTCACAAGTGAGACAAAGTAAATGACAGTAGGATCAGAGCATCTACCCAACTTGATTATCTCACAAACCCATATACACACTCCCCTCCCCAGTGTTAAATTCATTTAGACTTTGTTTGCAAGCAGGGATCACTGCTGGCCTGGGAAGGTCTGCAGAATATTGTGTTGTTCAGCATTTGCCCTGAAAATCTCTTGGCATGTGTTATCATCTCCTTGATCTCCCAGATCAAGAATCCTCCAGAATCCTTCCTCCAGCCCCAGCCACCTTATCTCCAGGCCCCCTTCTTCTTCTTCTTCTTTTTTATTTTTCTTTTTTTTTTTTTTCTTCATTAACTGGAGGATTCAAGATGAACCACTTTTGTTTGGACCGGAGGTCACTAAAATGTACAGCCAGCCCATACAGATAGCAGCCAGCAAGTAGGATGTTTCTGTTTGAGAGTTCAAAAGTTCAGATGTTCACCCTCACACACACACATACACCCAGTTACCTGTTGCCTGTTTGCATTCATAATTTAAGCTGTCTTTTTGACTGACATGCCATTTTTGCATGCTCCTGCTTTCCCTGTATTGCAACACGCAACAATGGCAGGGTGGATCCATGCTGTTAGGCCTTATCTTGCAGGGTACAGATTGTGCTCTTGTCAGAGAAAATGGAGGCTATTCCAAAGACCTCAGAACAGCAGCAGCCCTACTCAGGGCAACATACTGCTGGAAGTGGGGTGGCCTTAGCCACCACAGACCTGCCCCTGGCAATGCAGGTACATAGTGAGGCCTGCGGGCCTTGGCCCCCACTCCCCCTAGTAACAGCAAGAGGACTTGACCCACCACACTTCAAAACCTGATGAGTAACGCCATTGAAATGTCTTCTATGGTAAAACAGTCTTGAAGGACTCATGCAAAACAGGAGTTTACACCAGTGTCACTGTGTGGGTTTACAGTCAGACTGTAATTGCAGAACTGAGGCTTAAACTTCATTTCATGATTATCACTTTAGGAGATATTCACAAATACCAATATTGGATTTACTAACTGTGGGATCGTGTGAAGAGATAAGAGAGAAAAAATAAATAAATAAAATAATAATAATTAAAAAAAAAAAAAAAAAAAAAAACGTCTACTTTCCTGATCATGGTTAACTAGCGACTCCCAGGGTACAAAACAACAAAACCACACAAAGTCGCCTTTATCTGAACAGATAGCTTTACGTAGGTCTGTGGTCAAAGCCCACGGGGGCTTTACTGTAAAGCTCAGTAAGAAAACAAATTAATCCTTTTGATGTCTACCACTCTTACTACATAACATTTCTAGCATCTTTTTTTCTTTTTTTTTTTTTTTTTCTGCAATAATTTTCACAGTCTTCACTAATATCCCTTTTGGTTGAAGCTGAAAAGAAGGGGAAAAAAAATGAAATAAAGCACCATGGAGAGAAATTTAAATGGAATGGGACATAAAAATTCAGGACATCTATGTTTGATGCCATCATTAAAAAAAAAAAAAAAAAAGGGGGGGGGGGAGGGAAGAGAAGGATGACAAAGAGAAAAGAAAAAAAAAATGCAGCAACTCTTTTATGTGAAGATTACATTTAAAAATAACCAACTAACAGTCTGCACTTTTCAAAAGACTGACGTCCTGAAACGCATTTAGATTGATGCAGCCTGAGCCTGAAGTTCTCTTGCTGAGTAAACAGTCAAGTGTTCTTAATAGGAATTGCAGTTTCTCAACATCTGTTGGGGAAAAGGGAATGGTGAAACAACAATTTAGATTGAGATTGGTTTTGTTAAATGCATTTAAATTCCAAGATTAGTGGTGTTCTTTCTTTTTCAATTAGCATTTACTTGCAGAAAGGTTACAGATGAAGGGGCTGAGAAGGAGTTCTTTGGGGGAGGGGGTTAGATCCCAGGGCAGTACAGAACACACTAAAACCATGTAACACAGACTAGCATAGGACTTCAACACAAACTTACAACTTACGCAAAAGTGAGTGCCTTCGGAAAGCTCTAGAAAGGAGTAAAAAATTAAAAAAACAATAACTGTGGCTTCAATTTGTGAGCTCCTAAAAACCAAGCTGTAATTCATATATGAATATATTATTACTACCTTTCAAAGGAATTTTCCAGCCCATTCATTCTGCAATTTCCCATGCTGATTAGACAGACAGAGGACTGTGACTTCTTAGGGGTCACAGAAAGGTAAAAAGAAAGAAAGGATATAAGAAAAGTCCTACCTGCCTTGCTGCATTTCAAAAAAACAAGCCCTTTTTATGAGAGGAAGATTCTTTTAGCCCAGTGAAGCAGTTGTTGCAGTTTTCGGGAAACTGAAACAATACTAAAACCTGGAATGTTCTGAATTATATCACCCTCTTTCAGTCTGGAACCTATGTCAGGGCTTGAATCACCACCGTTCTTGACTGAGGCTGTTGCAACTGCTTTGATTTCAGCTTAAAGATGAAGTGACGAAGAAAATTATCAAACCTGTACCATTGAAGAGGATTTATTTCTTGTTGTTTTTTGTTTGTTGTTTGTGTTTCTTTTTTTTTTTTCAAGTACTGTACTTTTTTAGTATATGAATTTCAACTAGTTTTGTCCTTTTTATCTGTAGGCATTGTTACTGTGCTATTGCTTTGGCTTTTCAAGTTTTCTGTCACTGATCTTTA
Organism: Oxyura jamaicensis; assembly: GCF_011077185.1. Taxonomy (NCBI): domain Eukaryota; kingdom Metazoa; phylum Chordata; class Aves; order Anseriformes; family Anatidae; genus Oxyura; species Oxyura jamaicensis. The sequence goes on along the minus strand of NC_048897.1, from coordinate 40,957,367 downwards.
TAATATCTGGAATCAGGGAGTTCTGTATATTTGCTTCATTTACAGCATATCAGAAAATTATTCTTTTTTCTTGGAAAATCATGGAAATATATATGCTATTCTTTAGCCAATGATAATGTGCTCAGAGATGGACAAAATTTTTCAGTCCCTGACTGAACACCTGGCAAATGTGAAAAGAAATGCAAAACCAAATAAAGCCCAACTCAAGCAGAGTACGTTTGGAAATCCAAAGCACAGGTAAAACTGTAAATATATATTTTATTTATTTATTTATTTTCACTGCAAATTCAACAATGTTCTATTCTAAACTGTTACTTCAAAGCACCAGTAAATCAACAGAAAGAGTCCTCTTGGCTTTGCTGGTTAAGTGTAAGAAGCATCATAAGGGGTAACACACACGTTAGTATCAGTACAAATATGTTTGCTGCTAAAGCAATGTCAGCTTTAAATCTCTCTCTGGACATTTAAAACTAGCTGAGATTGATTGCACTATTTATTGATCTCATTTATATTTTCTTGGAGATTTCAACCTAATGCTAATCTGATGAAGTGCAGATGAAGTAGGTTGTGTTGGTTAGCAGTGTGTACTTTATTGCACAGAGCTGTTAGAGGACCGGTGTGAACAGAAAGTAAGAGTAAATGACTGTACAGTTAGCCTTGTGGAATATTTAATTCTCTAACCACAAGTAGACGTGATCACAAGAGACTTTACAGGAAATTGGACTTTGGACTCTTGCTCTTTTAAAGGGAGAGTCCCCCACCCTCTTTTCTCCTTCTCAGAAACCTTTGTTTTTTTCTGTGTCTGTCTCACCTTTCAAAACACAGATGGTAACAGGCATGTCCTCTGCTTTCTGCTTTACATCCTGGTTTCCAGTAGGCCTCCCCATCATATGTAAGCCATATATAAACCATTCAGCTTACCCTCTCATTTCAGGATTATAGCTATGACTTTGACGTGGTAGTCTGCACACCTACCATTAAAACAAAGCATTTTGGGCAACGGGAGCAGTTTTGTTGACCTGAAGGCCAGGCATACTGTTTTGTTTTGGAATAAACCAGTTTTCCTTCTACTGCAGTCTTGATCCTCCATTTGAGATGCTTGATTTGTTTCATTATCTATTATCTCTTATCACACAAAATAAGGATTAGTCAGACAAGTTTTATTCCCATGGCTAGTTCCACTATTGGTAGAATTTTCATGTAAACAAAGAATGCAAGCTTATCCCTGCTATTATTTTCTTAACTACAAACGGTCTGGTATTCTGGGAAAAAATATATATATATATATCACACAACCAAACAAAAGCTTATGTTTGCTATAACTAGAGCTGTTCAGTCTCATAGAAAAATGACAAATCTTTAAGTAAGGACTTAATGTAACTATTTACATCAGCTGAAAATCATAACATAACATATGCTTGTCCAGCTATGCACATTGTAGGGAAAAGGTGATCCTTAGTTTTAGCTATTCACGTGCTATGGGACACACATTGTAGGTATTTGGCTGCCACAAAAAAAAAAAAAAAAAAAAAAAAAAAAAAAAAGACTTCTACTGGTTGAGGTAGTTAATACACTGCTTTAAAACAGATTTTAAGCAACATAGAATCATAGAATGTCTTGGGTTGGAAGGTACCTTAAAGATCATCCAGGTTGCTCAGGGCCTCATCCAACCTGGCCTTGAACACCTCCAGGCATGGGGCATCCACAGCTTCTTTGGGCAACCTGTTCCAGTGTCTCACCAGCCTCTGAATGAAAAATTTCCTCCTAACCTCTAATCTAAATCTCCCCTCTTTAAGTTTAAAGCCATTCCCTCTTGTTCTGTCATTATCTGATTGAGCAAAAAGTTGTTCTTTGTCTTTTTTATAAGTTCCCTTTAAGTAACATATTTGGCTTAAGGAAGCAAGTCCAGTCTACAGAAAAATTGTATTTTATGTCATGCCAAAGCATACTATGACTGATCTAAAGATCTAAATATGTATTGACACATAAATATTACTGTGCAGCTAGCTGTAGAGCTTGAAGTTGGATAGCAGCACTGCATGTTTTAATACTTGGTAAAAGACTGTGAGCAGCTTTGGATTTCTTCCTGCCTGTGGACTAGCAGAGCCCAAGTATATCACAAGGTGATGTTCCCGCAGGTAGGGAAAGACATGCTGTTGAACACAAAATATTCTTAACAGTAGCTATGATTATCTGGTCCTGTAGCGTTATTCATTTTAGGAGTGCTGTGACTTCTTCCAGAAGAAATTACACATGTGCATAGATACTTAACTTTTTTTCATGACGATGGCTCAAAAGGATGAAATATAAAGAACTGAAAGAGGAAAAACAATTTTCCACATAAAGGAGGGGTTGTGGCACAATGGATAGTGGTTTTGACACAGATTCCACTCAGTTAGTTGAAATGAAAGGAAACACACAGTACAAACAGAAGAGGCTAAGGAAGCAGAAAACTAAACCTGAATGAATCTGAGTCTGGAATTTGTACTCTTAAGTTTGCTTGGGGTTGAATTTATTGTATATTAAAGGCTTTAATCAAATGCTCTGGGTCATATGAATGTATTTTAATGCTTTTATGGTGTGGCATGTTCTAAGCAAAAAGTGTCATCCCACATATATCACATTTGTCTAAATTTGCATTCTCCCAGATGGCCACATTTATTGACTTTGTGAAGTTAACTGTCTCTCCCTGCTTCCAGCCAATCAGGGATTACAGGAGGATCAAAGGAAGTGAATTCTTCGTTGTTTCATCTACTGCTGAGAATGACCCCAAACCAAATCTCTTGACACCAACGCCCCCAAATGTCAGTCCCAGATTAGCACAGAATGTTCCTGGCCCAAATTCTATTTCCATTTTTACAATTTCTATGAAATTCAAAAATATTTTACCTGTGAACATAAGCACTTCTCTTGCCAGCATGTTGCAGCAGAAACATGTGTCAGCACTTTGTACAGCTGACACACAATGTCAAGTATTATTTACTTTCAGGGGTAAAAAAAAAGACCATTTTACTCCTACTGAAAAAGCTTTCCAGCTATGATTCCAAATACACTCATTTATACTTGTGTGACCCAGGACCCAAGTACTCAATTCCTTGCATCTCTAGGAACTGAACTTTAAGTAACTTACAGGTGATTTTTTTCCCCCCTACCTCTTCTAAGACTACTCTTTGCAGTTATAAATCTTTATTAATTAAAAGTTCACAAAATTCAATCAAATTCCTTTCCTTTAAATCATGCTAAAGGAAAATGAACAACAAAATGCCCACAGTCCAGGTAGCTGTCAATTCCTTTCCTAGTAAATGTTTAATCACTGATTTTTTGTAAGTCCAAGTGTAATAGTATGGGAATTTAATCATCGTTTCTATTAGTACAACTGCTTGAGAGGGTCTTGAAGACATTTCCTTTCACTTTAGTTTGCCCTGTGGATAAGTAAAGCACTTTGGTTCTGTATTGATTTGTCCTTTACTGCAGTGATCACCTTTCATTTTCAAGCATTCACCTTCCATTCATGAGCATTAAATCCCTATTTAAAAGAAATAATAGAACTGGAATGGTGGCTCAATAGGGCAATGATCAGTGGCAGAACCCAAATGACTTTATCTGGGTCAGAACTTTATTTCATTAGGTTCAACAGTGATTTCTTGCTCTCCCCTTCTATGTCTCTCAGGCGCTGACAGACCTTCTCTCTCCCTAAGGATGTGGAGACCAGCTGCCTTGAGATAAGAGAAAAAGAAGGGAAAGAAAGTGCATTTATAAAGGACACTGGTCTACATGTGCAGTCAGCAGCATATAAAAGCCCCCTGTGTGTGAATGTGGGCTAACACATCAGCACATGTCTGTTTTGAAATGAAGAGCAGCAGGTACATTTTGACACAAATTCAAATCAAACGTGTGCCTTTGATATCATACTGGCAAAACTCGATCATATGCTTTGCTAATCGAGTGTGCCGAGTCTCCTATGCTTATGTTTTTTGGAATTAAATTGCATGACTGTGCTTTGCTCTGTAAAATGTGTAAATGTGTAAATTATGTCAGGACAGATTGCAAATGCCAGTTGAAGAAATAAAAAATATGCTGCACTCATTGTAAAGAGTGCAGGGGTGTGGCCTGGAAGATGGTGAGAAGGGGTTAATGCCTTCTAGCAAAATTCCTGGAAGAAACAGATTGATTTATTAACTGTTATTTGTATTACTAGTATTAACAGCACAATGAGACAACACCAGAGAACCCAGAATACCCCTTTTAGGACTTCAAGACAGTGAGACTGTACTATACCAATAAATGTAGAGCCATGCCTCCCACCTGGAAGAATTTTTTGCACATGGGTCAACATAGAATAAATGAACATAGTGAGCAAAGGCAGTGTCTTCACAGTGAGTGAAAAAGGCATAGAGTTACACATTGGCCCTATTTCAAGAGCACTTAAATAAGAGCTTAAGACCATTCCCTCAAAGAAAAGCATTTAAGCAGAAGCTTATGCACAGTAATAAATAGGAATATGCCCTTGAAATATGGCCAATGTATACTGCTTACTTAATACATTATATTTACATATATGGAATTACTTTATCATCTTTTAATGTATTTTAATTATATTTTAAATATCTAATGAAGTCACAATTCCCCATTCCCTCATTGTTTATCATTTTTCCTCATTCTATCTCCCTTGAAAACACATTTTGGGATTACTCTCCATCTTCTCCTCTACCTATCTTATTTAAGAGACCCTGAAAACCAAAGATTGTATTTGAAATCATGGACCACATAATAACAGATTTCTTCTTCTTTTAAAGTTTGATCTTCCTAATTCTAGAGAGATGGCAGATTTCTGATCCCACTGAAACCAGGATAAGCAAGAATTTGTCCTCGAGTTCAAATGTATTAACCTAGATCCCACTGTGCAATGGAATTATCACCTTGGAGTGATCTTGCACTCTTGAGATGAGATTCATTTGAATAGGTATGAGATGACTGTGCTGAAGAAGATAAAAGATGGTTGTGATATCAGTTTAAAACTATGTCATTCAAACCACTGAGAGTGAATTTACTGATTTTACAAACTCTCTTTTTTAGCCCCAGATATTTGTTTAAGTGGATCATATTTAACCTAGAGAGTTATGTAACCATTTCTGTGCCTTTATTACTGAATGTTTAATATTTTGTCTTCAAAGATATTTTGTAGTGATGTTCGAACTTTTTGCTTTGATGGTCTAAACTTCAGAACTGTACCTTTTCAGAAGGGGGAAAAAGTCTTTAAAACCTGTGTGAAAAAAATATTCCAAGGAAAGTCTGGTTTCTATAAATTACCAATGCTGACCAGATGCAACCTAGTATTACCAAATTTCAAGAAATCACAGATTAAGGACTCTCAGTGTTGTATTTTTTCAAACAAAAATTTTTAAATCTGATATGTAATGAATTATGTCAGGTGATTTTCCTTCCCCCAGGAGTAGAACAAACTTACTCCAACACAGCAAATTTTCAGATTGGTATGGAATTGCTAAACATGAGTATTTCCGTGACCTCTGGTCCATTTGAACATCTAAGCATATGACTTAGTGGTCCTGTATTGAAGAACCAAATCATAATTATATTTGTTTACTGCATCCAGTAACATAAAATACTTATTTAATTTTAAACCATGGAAGTTGTGTGTAGTATATGCTGATGACAATTATATAGTTTAAAAAAATACCAAGAACTGTTCCTCTACAACATTAAAAGCATGGGTATATTAAAGTGTTTTGTCCATGGCTTTTCACAGTCTTCAAACCTGAGACATTTTCATAAATTTCATGAAAGAAAATCAGAGAGAAAGACTATATGAATAGCCACTGTAAGAAAGTCTAAATGTCCTGAATGTCTTAGGGGACCTTAAAGGGGAATTCTGTGGTTATTGGGATAGACTGGATGATTACTTTAGTTGCTGGGTTTGTAATAACCAATAGACAGCATCACCACTCTACAGCTTCAGGGGAAAAAAAGGATTTCGTTCCTTTTCTGTAGTTTGCTACCTAACAAATGGTCTGACTGCTTGAAGACCTGTTCCTCCTTCCCATGCAGTCTCTGGAAGACAAGAAGGGCAGTATGAGATTAAATAAAGGTAAAGTGGCCCTTTAGAAATTTACCAGTCTCCTATATATTTCAACGTTTACCTTCAATTAATAAAACATAACTATCAAGATTAATATCTTTCTGAAATGCATGCTTATGTGAAAAATATTTCATCACATATTTCACAATCTCAGATGTTTTCCTTTAAATTTAAGGATCTGATTTATTTTATTTATTTGATTATTACATACAGCCTATGCCAAAACCTCTCCTATCATTATAAAAGGCTGTTTTGTTTGACTGCATGTCCTAAACTTAGTCTGTGATACTGCACTCATTTCATTCATGTTCATCAAGTAGCTGTAGAGTTAGAATCATTTTTAAAAAGGAATTGGATTTAGGCGATGGCAATACAAGGTAGAATGTTATCTCCCAGAGATAATCTGCGATACTATAGGTACAGCAATATATTAGCAAAACACCTCTATTTAGGAAACACATGGTATTCTGAAACTGAACATTAGAATAAATTTTGAAAAGACTCTGCATTTTTTCAGGGAACCAAAATGATTCCCTATAGATGTAGCAAAGGAGAGAATTTCAAATTCAGCATAATGTTCACTTTGCTTTTGAAAAATCTAACTTTGATGTTTAACTGGTCCCACTAGAATATTTGGCCCTTTAGTCACAGGTCTGGCACAATCCCTCTCCTCACCAACTGCCATTCTGAATTGCGTGGACTAATACAATTTATTACTATACTATTATTAACTAGGAATATCTACTACACTTTGTCCCCTAAGCAAAGTCATTAATTTCTGTTGACAGCCTTCAGGTGGCACTGAAGATGAAAAGAAAAAGAGAATTTTTCTCCTCTTAACTGTAATCCTGCAGTTGTGCTTTAAGGAGAACTTCGTTCTATTTGTATGATCTTTACTGAAAGGGAGTTCTGTGGCTTCACACACAGATTCCCATAAACCACCCTACAGAAGATGAAACATGACACTTCCTTTGTAAGGGATCCAAGAATCCTGCCCCTAATCCATAGATTTCATATGTATTTAATCAACTTTTTATTGGTTTTGTAAGGATAAAGCTTCCCCTTCCAATGTGAGCACAATACAAACTTTGACAGTGTCATTAATAAAGAACTGTACAGCTCAAACAGGGAAGTTTATAGCAGCCTTCCTCACAGTGCTTTCAGCGATGCTTGTGTAACATAGTCTTGCTGTGGCAGACTTGCTGTGGCAGACCCTCAAATGCAAACTGCCGAGGAAAATAGAGAAAGCTCATGCTGTCAAAAAATCACATCTTGGTGGGAAAAAAAAAAAAAAAAAAAAAGGGTGGGGGGGGGGGGGGGCTGTTTTCTAAGTATCTTTTTCTCCTGCTAATGGCAGAGACCTTCTGGGTTGAGATAGTGAGCCTAATGAAGACAATGGCAAAGAGCCAAATGATTTCAGTGGCACTAAATCAAGTCATTGATGGGCAAATTTAGAGATTTGCCATTTTGAAGCCATGATGTTTTTGTTCGGAAACCCACGTCATTATCAGAAGAACTGAAGGGACACAGTTTGAAAATTCAAGTGGCTTTTGGGGCTCTTTTCACCACAACACATGCAATCCATCCTTTCAAACTCAGAGGCAGTCAGACGTGTAAATATTTCAAAAGGACACCAAAATTTTTTTGGAAGCAAACATTCTATTTGGGTATTCATCCAGATCTCCAAAACAAAATACCAGGCACTAGTTTCTGGTCTCAGCAAATGGTCATTTGAATCGTAAACCAACAAAAAAAAATGGCATTAATAATCAATTCTGCTTTCCGATACAGCACACTGTATCCTTTCACAATGAGTAGGATTTAAAGCTGTTCTTACTAAATACCAACCACATTCAGACGAAAAATAAATGAATAATTTTTTAACAATACTGTTATCTCAATTGAAAGGTAATACTAAAGACAACAAGTTTCACATAAACAATTATGCAGAAGTCAGCTTTAAAAGTTTCAGCATTTTTGCACAGGTCCTTCTAAGTTATACATACTGATTTTTTTATAACTTTGAGTTTTGAAGGTCACAGTTTTCATGGGTAAGATGCTGAATCCTTTGCCAGTGCACAGATGGGCATGAATTCAAAGGCTTTTTATGGGTATTTTTAGGACATTTTAAAAAATTTGGTCTTCATTTTGATTTTTAATGGATATTTAGGTTATTTAATAAATAGATAGCTATGGGTGATTATGTCTATATAGATAACTATATAGACAGTTGTAAGTACATGCCATTAATATGTATTTTTTATCTTTCTTTTCTTTCTTATTTTTCTTCCATACTCTATCAAAATCCCCTAAGAAACAAATGCAAAACCAAATGAATTTTGGTTCTAGAAATTGTAAGTCTTGAGTAATGCACTTTAAAAGGATTTTTTTTCTCTTTTTCATAATATAAGAGGAGTCAGAAAATTGGTTGTGAAATCATAGAATCATAATTTAGGTAATTTAGTTTGGAAATTATGCATTAAGTTGTTCGACCACCAGCACAAGTCAAGACTAACTTCCAAGTTAGACCAGGTCATTCAAGGCCTTTTCCAGACAACTGTGAAAATCCCCAAGCATGGAAAACCCACAGACTCCTTGGGACCCTGTTCCAGCACTTAGCCACTTTCGTTGTGAAAAGTTTTTTCTTTCTATTCAGTTGGATTTTTCCATCTCTGTAAGTTGTGACTCCACATCCATTTGTCTCTCATCCTTTTTCTGTAACCATCTGAGAAAAGCCTGACTTTGCCTTCTCTACAGTGCTCCTCTGGCTGAAGCTGAACAGCAGGTGGACTGCAGATGGGTCCCCTCTTTAGACTTTTCTTCTCCAGGTTAGAAAAACAACTCAGTCAGGCTTCTTTCATTCATTGTCATTTCCAGCCCCTTATTCAACTGAGTGATTCTTCACTGGTCCATCTTCATTTTGTTGGTGTCTGTTTTGTACTGGGTTCCCCCAAAATAGGCTCTGAGTGTAGGGGAATTGCTTCCACAGACCTGCTGGCTATAGCTTCCTTGTGCAGTCTGTGGCCAGCCAACTCTTCTCTGAAGGCATACTGCTGACTCATGTTCATCCTATGGTCCACCAAGACACTTTGGAAGATTTGCAACCTAACCAGTCAGTCTGTACTTCAGTCTGGCGTAATTCTGACCCACCTGCAGGACTTTACCTTTACCTTTATCAAATTTCATGAAGTCCCTAACAACTTTATTATGATTAGATGGTCACGATCCCTCCAAATAATACCCACATGATTCATTGTATCAAACAGTCCCCTCTGTTTTGTGTCATCATGAACTTCATCTCACCATCAAAGTTGTTCATGCAAATATTAAACATCCCCAGAACTGACTACTGAGGAACCAGTAACCAATTGAAATTCAAACTGCCAATCACTGTTACCCCATCAAGCTTTTCGCAACCTATCCTGTTCAGATTGCCCCAGTATGAATACCAGGGTGCTATGGAAAAGCATTGAAAGCTTTTCCAAAGCCAAGGTGAACAACATGCACAGCTTTCTCTTCATCCAGACAGCCAGCTGTCGTTTTGTCTTAGAGCACAGACTGCTTATGGTAAATCCTTGCTGGCTATTCTAAGCACTTTCCTGTTTTTCATGTGCCTAAAAATGTCTTCCATGAGGACTTGCTTCATAGTCTTACCTGGAACTGAGGCGAGGCTGACCAGCCTGCATTCCCCAGATTCCTTCTCTTACTCTTTTTTTTTTTTTTTTTTTTTTTTTTAATTAGCCATAACATTTGCCTTTTTCCAATCATCAAGGACCTTCTCACATTGTCACAACTTTTACAAGATGTTATAGAGCAGCCTCACAATAACATATTTGATTTAGTTGAGAAATCTTAGAACGAAACATGCCTCTGTAGACAGCAGCAGATTCTTTCTTCATCTTTACTGTGCACTGCAGTAGTGCCTGCCCTGAGGATGTAGCAAGAATACATCACATGCAGATTACACCATTACAATTATGATAAGGTCCATGTCTCAGAGCAATGGAGCTCAGAAGGTCTTACTATTTCCTGAAATGCTGCATCATTTAAGGTCCTATCTCTCATGGGCAAATAAAAGTAAAAAAAAAAAAAAAAAAAAAAAAAACATGAGAAAAACAACAACAAAAATCATCTCAGAAACAAAGATTGTTTTTTGATTTCTAGCCATTTTCTTAGCTTCAGACCACAACAGGAGGGAGATTTTTTTTCATTAAACAATTTTTTTGAGATCCACTAATACTTTTTTAGCAACATTTCATGGAGAAAGGACAAATGTTTACTGTCTTAAAACATATACGTTAAAACATAATCTTCTCATTTGAAGATTTAATATGTGTTTCACCTTCTGCAACTTTATGTTGACTGGATACACAAGTGCAAGTCACCACTATAACTGTCATGCATCTTGAACTGCCTGTTTCAAAATGACTAATCTACACTGGTTGTATTGGAAGTTTTTTTTTGTTTTTTTTTTTTTTTATGATATATATTTTTATTTGTTGTTACATCTAATCCTCATTTTGATAGTCCATAATTATTTTTCCCTCACAAAAATACTCAAGAGACTTCTTGCTGAACCCTTTTCATATTACTCAGTATTCAAGTGTTACTACAGATGTCACTCAGAACACTCTCATTTTGATCAGTTTCTAAGTTCTCATCCTCTGATCAACAGACACAGCAAAATGGTGAAGCTTGTTTATCTCAAACATCACCTCACTAGCCATAGGACAAAATGGGACTTGCCTCATGAGGCGAATAACTGACTAATGATACTGAGTGCTTCCATTTTGGATGTTTGAAAGTATTGCAAAGTGTCCTTTGCCGGTACCTTATTGTGTGTGCAGAAATGTGGAGAAACTTTCTATAATTAGTCACTATTAAGAATATAGGGTTAATACAATTTCAGCTGATTTCCACTGCTGAGAGCTAGGTCTTCCCACCTCTAACCTGACTCTCCAGCTCAAAACAGTACTAAACTGTGGTCATGAATGACTGAGATAATGTGAATGGCAGATAGAAGTTGCAAAAGATCAAAACATCTAGTGTTAAAAGAATACATGAACAAAATGAAGGGGAATTTAAAATAGCTATTCAATGATTATAGCTCTGGACAAAAGCCTATATGAAAGAAAATAATTTTGAATTTTTAATTTGTTTTCCCCAGTCTTTTATTATTATTATTATTATTCATTCAGCTATCACATTAAGATTACAGTGGTCACCTCCTTATTAATTGTATTTCTGAGCTCTTCACAGCTAACATAATGTTTTGTTTCAATGTAAAAATATAACTGAACTGGATAAATATTTTTTTAAAATGCACTAACTAGGTTTTACTGTTGTTTTTGTTGTTGTTGTTTGTTAATAAATTAGAATGTATTTATCTATACTCTAAACCATGAAACCATGTGGGTTTTCACTTTACAAAGATTTTCAATTCCTGCTTTAAAAGGGGGAGCAACACCTAGATCAATATTGAAAAGACTGTGAACAACTTTAGAAGCCATTTAACTAATACTTATTAATGGGCAACAGCTGTGAGGCACAAGGAAATGTCCTTGCCCCAAGCAGAAATGTAGAAAAAACAACTGGCACCAGTATCTAATTCATTCAGGGCTAAAAGCTTCCATGTGAGAGTCTTATAATCTCTTTCCAAGAAGTAAAATCCTTTTTACATAGGCTTAACATCATAGTTTGTGAATTGCCTGAGAGGTCTTATAAACTGGGTGTTATTTTGCTTGTCCAAATCTAAACTGCAGGTTTTACATTATCTGACCATATCCATGACTCAGTATTATTAATTATATGTTTCTCATATTAGTGAAAAAATAAACAACACACCTTGCTTGAACAATTTTTTGTTACCATCAGATACCAAGCGGCCGTAGCACTGCCAAACTGATCAGCATAGATTATTAATTATGATACTGCTGGTACAGTTCAATTTAATCAGAAAAGAACATCAAGGAGTCCGAGAAGTAGAGTATATAATGAAATTTATCTTTGCCTTGTACTGATAGGGATAACAATGATCTGCAAATTGCTTCAGTTACAAATACACAATTAAAAAAAAAAGATAAATATCAAAAGATATGCCACATTTTCAACTCAAAGCCAAAAGTGCAGGTCTTAATCTTAGTAGTCAGTTTTAAAATCATGACTTAATTCTTCCCTTGATGTACACGCTTAACTCCCATTAAAATTAATGGGGGTTACACATGCTCATCAAGGAAGAAATAGACCCCATAGTGTGTATATTCTTCAAATAATAAGGATTTGGTGATTATTCTATTTTTTGTTCATTAATTTTCAATTTATCTTGTAAATGTGCACTCTTTGTGATCTTAGGTCCAATTATATAGAGTAATTTGTGGCAAAAGGTCTAGTGGATCATTTTCCTTTTAAAGGACATATGGTTTTATAGCAGATATTGACAGTGCTCTAATTCTTAAACTTTATCACTTGCAGAATACACCAAAACAAGGCAATTTGACTCCTAGCAGCTGAATTCTCTTCTTTCATGTGGTCCAAGGTCCTTTTAAATCACTGCATATATTCCATTGACTTTACCCAGTCTGGGACTTTAACCTTAAATCAGTCAGTGCCTAAGAGCAAAAATTTTAGTGACTAATGGTATTCAGGTGCCTTCATTTCTGGGTGTCCAAACTTTAGGTTACTTAGGGTGAACATTTTTCAGAGGGTAATGGTTAAACATTTTCTGAAAAATATTTTTTTCAGAACATTTCAGAGAACTGAGGTGATTGGGGTTAGTTTATATCTTTAAAGAAATAGACATACTGCTCCCCAAAAAGCAACTCTTATTTAATTAGTGGCATCAAGAGATTGGATATTCTAGCATTTCCTGACTAATGAAATGCAGTGTTCTGAGACAAAGAGACATGCAGCTGTTCTCTCCTCCAATCCATGGGAACTTATAATTTTTAAGGTATTATCTGTTAATAAGTATACATTATGAGCCTATTTAAATATCTTAATTACAAGCAATGGCATTTGTAGTTTAAATGGATTTACCAGTTTATCCCAAAGTACCAACTGAATAGGTCAAAATATTCCCATCTTTACTCAGTTGTACTTTACTGACAAGAGTATTACCCATGACCCCATCAATACCTAGCAGAGGAATTCTGGCCCAAAATTACAATGGATTTTCATTTACAAGCAAAACCAGAAATAATGATTGTGAAGAGATGCTCTCCCATTCATATCAGACTTCCCTGATCCCTTAAAAAATTGGAAGTTTCTGCAGCACAATCTATGGGGCACAGGCATGAATCTAATAGATACATAGGGAAGGACTGAGCTCTACAGCCCTTCCTTTTCAACAGATATGAATATTTGGGAGCATTTTGCTTGACAGTAACGTCATTTGAACATTTTTAAAGCAATCTCTAATTTTCCATATCTTGATTTCTCATTGCCGTATTTTTGAATGCTTAAGGATGATCGTGCAAGTTAATTAACATATTCCCTTTAGGACCCTTTAGATCTTTTTTAAGATGCAGTCTTCCTCTCCTGTATAGACTTCCTCTTTGAAAAATCTTTTTCTGAGTTCTTTTACCCAGATTCACTATCTTAGCTACTTTTCAAACAAATGTGTTAATACATATATATTTCCACATACATATATATTTCCGTGTCCTTCCTGCTCCCCTTATTAAAGTCAGTAAATCTCTAGTTAATGATTTTAGGCTAATTCAATACAAATAAAGAACATGGACTTATCTAGTGTTAGAGCATTTCCTTTATGCCCATCAAAGAAAACTCACAGTCCTTGGTTCACCTGGATGTGTCTGTGCCATTCCTACAAGCTGCATTAGCAATGTGGATGACCAAATTGTGATTTTTATTATTATTTTTTCCCCTTTGGTTGAGGTAGCACATATCCATGCTAGACTTCCTACTGGGTAACTGTTAGCAAAAATGACTGTGTAAAGACCATAAAAGCATGAAACTCTTACTATCTGTAGCCAACACTACCCAAGAGAAGGAGAATCCCATAAAATGTAACATATGTTCTGGCAGAAAATTCCAACTTGTCAATGTAACTTCATGAAAGAGGCTGATGATTAGGTTCAATGAAAACTGAGCTCATAAGATTAAAATCTGTCTTGTGACTAGCCATAAGAAAGTCAAAAGAAATTCAGGCTGTCTTGAGGAGGCATTTAGGGGCAAAGAGAAGGAATTTCTAGTACTTGGTGTAGAAAGAGAACTATCAATGAAATTGATTTTACTTAAAGTTCTTCATGCACAAACAGCACAAAATAATTCATATTCCTTTAAAAAAAATAGATTATGATTTTGTGGAAGTGTTGATGACAGATCTTAGAGTTTGGCTGAACCTATAAGCCTATGAGATTAGCATGACAGAACACAACACTGAAGTGATATTTTTTTTTTTCTAAAAGTAAATTCCAGGATGCTTTCAGATCAGTTCAGATTTGCATCCCAGTGGCTTACAGGTTTAGAGACTTATTAACAATTACAGATCATTTAAAATGGTAATGTTTTGTGATACAACGTCATTTTTCTATTATACTTTTCTGTGACATGTAGTTCTCTGAAATATTCTAAATATTTCATGTTTAAAATAATTTTCTCTAAAGCCCAAAGTAGTTATTTTTGGAGAGGACGATATTTAGTAACTCCTCTTTTCCCCTTCTATGCTATTTTCTTTTAAGAAATATATATATATATGTATTATTTTTTTAGCTGACAGGTCTCATTCTAAGTCACAGTAGGCAAATATGCATGCAATAAAATCCAGCACCCCTGACAGGTGATGTTTAACATCTCCATGGCCTTTTTGTCAGAGGGGACCAAATTCTCTGCAAAACAATTTGTATACACATTGAACAGGATGAATCTAACTAGTTATGGATGGTAGTTCTTTTAACACTGATGTTAAATTTACTTTGCTACTGTTACATACAGAAATGTATGTATCTTAGCTCTTTAAAAAAAAATAGGTATTTTCATTCTGAGGCAACAGAGAGCTTCATTTGTCTGCTGTATAGATACAGACATTCATTATTCCTATATACAGCCTACCCGGCTTTTAAAGACAGCAGTCCAAGGAACAGATTACAGGTTGATTAAAGTTAAAAAGTCAGTGCAAATGCATGGCAACGATATACATTTTCAGGACCAAAAAGGGACATTTAGACAATTCTGCCACCAGCATTTCCCTTTGATCTGTATCTACAATATATCTCTGCTGAAAAGTTCTGCAGGTACAGTGTATGATGGGGAAGCTGAATGTAGGTCAATGAGATGCACTCTGCTTTTTTTTTTTTTTTTTTTTTTTTAAATAAAATCTTTCTGCAGAAATTGCATGATTTCCTGTTATGACTGTAGACTTCACATAGAGTATCATACATTCATTTTCAAAAAAAATGTTTTTCTACTTGTGCAGAAATCAATCATTTTGTTAAAGGTGCACAAACACATATACACATAGTTTCTATGTATAATACATGTATTTAGGAATAATTTTTTTTCATGTATTTTCTATTTCTAATTTGTGGCTGACAGTGCAGACTACAGAATATCGAGATGTCTATTCTTGAGCAGTAAATGATGTTAGCCAAAAAGGTTAGACAAAGGGCTCAATCCAGAGAAGACTTGAATACCTAAATCCTGTCTAACTCCCAACTTTTGATCTTCAAATCCCTAGCTTACTACCACATAAGCTTAGCAAGACTAAAGCACCTAAGTGCCTAGTTTAAGCCACTAGAGATAGCCTGGTCCACTATATCTGTTAGCCAAGAAGCCTGATGAAAGAGCGCAGCTGCTGGAGCTTTCTGAGAGCAAGACAGGCACTGGTGGAGGGCATGGCAGGTCTCCAATATACTGACCCAGCTCTGGAGATGCCTGCCTACCCATGGCTGCACGGAGACACTGGGCTGAGCAGAGAGACCAGGATGCCCTTGTGCTGGCAGTGTGGAGGAGCTGCCTACCTGGCTTTGTCAGGATATCTCTCAGAATAGCATACCATCAGAATAGTTTTCCTCTGCACATCTGCAGTTCTTTGGATTTCTGTAAGTGCACTTAATGCACCAAGCCAAAACCAGACAAATTACTGAAAGAAAGGAAGGTAGTTTGCAGAGAGCAAGGGAGAGCCAGTGAGCCAGTGTCCCTGCAGCCTCCATAACTGAGTGTGTTTAGGCATCTGCCTGATCCAGATCTCAAGGAATGCAGGACTCACAGGAGAGCGCTGATAACTAAAGATTTTCTGACTCAGACCTTATGTCGCTAGCTGTGACTGGACTTTTGGTCTTTGGTATTTGTATTTTTTATTTGGTCTTTTAGATGAAGAGGGTTTTCAGAGAGAAAATGAGCCACAGTAAATGCATGTGGGAAAATACTATCTCAGTGTCAGATCTTGTCCCAGATTTTGTAATGTGATATGCAGTAATGTAGTAAGTCTGTCATGCAGTGAGTAACATAAGTAATAAGTTATGTAACATAAGTTTTATAATGCTGTAAGTTTGGAACAGATGAAAATTAAAATGCAATAGAAAAAAAAAAACTAGAATACAATAGTGAGATTAATATATAATCCCATGCCAACAACATCCTGATTTTTATTTCCACTGTAGAGGGGGAGGAGGGTGTCCTCATGCAGCAGGGTATGTTCCTTTGCTGAGCTGGTAAAAGCAGGCATTGAGTGAGGGTTCTCAGTTGGAATGATTTCTATTATTTCTGTGAATGTTGAAGAAATGTGTTTCACAGGTCATGAGCTGGTTAAATGTTGGTACTCTGCTAGGCCATAATGTTGCTGGAAAAGTACCTGACAAGCAAAGGCTCAAACTGAAGTTAATGGAGTTTTGCCATTGCTTAAACTGAAGCCAGGTTTCCACTTCAAGTGTCAGAAAGGCACTTTCCGCCCCCCCCCCCCTCCCCCCCCAGTTATGCTGCATGCACCGGCTGCATGCTTAGTTTATCCCATGCCTATCACAAATACAGTAAGGCAGACCTTGTTACCAAAAAGTTAAATTATTTTAATACCCTCGTAGCAGAGCTTAGAGACAGGCTGCTCAGCACTGCTCGCCACTCACTCTGAGTGCAGCAGAATGTGTGCTCAGCCCTGTGAGCCAGCAGGAGCACATTACACCACTCTGCATGGTTTACACTGCATGCTTCCAAAGTGGCAGATTGATTTTAAGTTGGTCCTTTTGGATTTTAAAGCCTTAAACAATACAGGCTCTGGCTATGGCTGATCCCCTTCTCTCTGAGCCCTGTCCTAACAGGGAGCTGCATTCCCACACCACCTGCTTTTGCTGGAAACCTACTGTCACATTGCAGATCTGCACCAGATTTTGACTTTTCTCTGCTGAACTGCATGACGTGTCTCACCTCCACCACATAATTCCTTTTCCAGCAACCCTTTCCATTTATACACTGCACTCATCCCAGTGCTAGCAGAGCGATCGCTGCCATCCCACGAACACAGGGATGGCAGGTTTTTGATGGAGGTGTCATTAGAGCAAACTAGCCAGTGTGGCTTCATGATTCCACATACTGGCTCCTGTAGCCAGAGAGGAGGTTTAGTCTCTCATTAGACCCAAGCTAAGTTGGGTTTCATTTACTGCAAGTTAAGAACAGGCAAATAGGAAGTTAGAGCAGAGCAGCTGACTGTTAATCTATATCCTAATTTAACTTGTGGTAACTTGTTTGTGTAGCCATACCCTTGGGTGACTCTGGCCACTGTACTTCATTACTCTATGCCTCTTCTTCCTTCCTCTGCCTAATGGGGCTAATGATGCTTCCTCTGTAAGGTACTTGCAGATCTACAGATAAGAAAAGAAAGTTTCAGAAGAGGTATTATTAAGTATCACTTATTAGCCTGTCAGTGCTCTAATCATCCCACCCATCTTGCAGTTCAGTGTGCATTCCTTCAGATTTTATTGCAGCTGTATCCTCTTCTTACAATTAATATACTTATTGGCACCACCTTAATTCATTTTTCTACCTCATCCTTTTTTTCATTTTAAAACGTGCATTTATTTGCTTTGAATTCTAACAAGGATTGTGTCTGTTTATTTAGCTTTGTTTTTAGTATATTTAATTTATTTTAATTAGAGTTTACATTGGCATATATATAGGGATTTTAATTAATAGGGCTACTAATAATATTAATAATAATAATACATGGATTTTCTCTTACTATTAAAACATGACCCAAACGTTACAAAACATGGATGCCTAAGGTTAGGTAATTAATCCAAACTCTAGTTCTGGAGTAATGAAATCCAAGCTGATTTTTTACGAAGCCCACCTAGGAACTTAAGTTTAAAACTCCAGAAACCCATAGTTGAAAATCTTCATTGCCCTTTCTCCATCTCTCCTCTCACCTTTAAAATTAAAAGATAATAGGGACCCCAGCAGGAGATGAGCAGCCTATTCTCAAAGAGCCATTGTGTGAGCTGGATCCTCTGAGTCACCCCCTGGCAGAGGATAGGAACGGGGTTAATACTTTAAGGCCTGATGTCACCTATCTACCTTTAGCTACTTAAATTAACAGCGTTTTTTACACCCCCGGTCGATAGTCAGTGGAGAGGAACAGGTACTTCCAGGGATGATTAAGCCCACCTGAAATCTGAGTCACCCTGTGGAAGTGCCCCTCACACTCTCCCCTCTAATTAGAATGGGTGCTGCCATGCTGCATTTGGGTTTCTCCTTTAAATTCCTCGGCTCAAATAGGGGGGATCTAGGCCCAGATGTCTTTAGCTTCCTATGTCAGATACTTACTCCTTAGAAAGATGAGATCAAGGTTTACATGAAGACGAAAAACAGTAATGCTAGAGGTGGTTAATCTTTGTGCTGTTTATCTAGATACTTCTGTATCGGCAGTACTTATGGGTACTGTCTTGCTTTGATGTACAGGGATTTGCAGATGCAGTTCCATTAACATTAGTGGGAATTGGGTACATAGATCCAGTACATCAAGATGAGAATATTTGGTAATAAATCTTTTAATATGCATGTAGCATTGACTGGATAATTTGAAACATTTTTAAAATCCAAATAAAAATTGAGTTTTCTACTACAAGAGAAGTTACCCCTAGAGACAGATAAGTGGAATATATCTCCACATAGTCAGACCCTGTGTGATTTCATATTGTACGTAGAATGATCCTTTTTTATTTTTATTGATTACTAGAAGAGTAATACAATTAAAGGTAGCAAAATGCTTTAAGGTTTTTGTTCTCTGGCAAAGAATCAAGAGTTCAAAGTGGGGCTCCTTTCTCATTATTAGAGAACACCCTGAGACAATCATTTCCAGCAATTCTCTTTCTTCCCCTCCCCTTTTCATTTCCCACTTTGTGATTTTGGGGATACAGGAGAAAAAACAAACAAACAAACAAAAAAAAAAACACCTGTGTGTATGTTAGCACTAGTTAGTGATGTGCAGATACAAGAATAAAAGCTATCTTTCTTTTTTCAGCCACAGATTTAAAAGAAATATCTATCATTATTTCATTAATGATCTACATTTTCTTGTCTCCTTGATCACATGTACTCATGTCCTTGTGGGTTCACACAACCACGCACACATGTAGACAGACACAATGGAGTTTTCTAACATAGAACACCCCTTGATAAGCACTGCTTATGCCAGGTTTATGAATACGAGGAAATAGAAAAGACATTTAGGTGCCATAAGAAAACAATTCTTTTTGTGTTAGATCTGAACTGTTATTCAGATGTACATAATTACTGCTGGATGGGGAAACTGCAGGAAATATGCCAAGGAAGAGAGACAAGGGGAAGCTATCAACAGAACACAGAGAAAAAGATAGAAAATGCTTTTGTTTGCAGACCTGTCTGGTTGACTTGACTTGAAAATAATAATAGGTCCCCTTTCTCTAACACTAGCCCCCTCTCCTGATTCATATATAATGTAATTGATCCTCACTGGAGATGGATTTGGAATATGTGTCTTGGTTGTTGTTATTGTTTATGTTTACAGAGTGCATTTACTGCTTGAGGAGTTTTGTGCCTCTTGTATTCACTGCCCTATTGCAAACCCCTGTTGTTTTTTCAACCACCATCAGTTTATTTCCTTTCACCTCATTCTCCACACAGGGAGGTAAAGAAAAGAGAACATCGGTCCTGGGGACTATGACAGGTGGGGGGGGGGGGGGGGGGGGCGGGGGAATGGATACAGGTTATGAAATTCTGCTCCATGTGGGAAACTATCTACTTATTTTGAGAGTGGGCCTTCTGTTCTTTCTCTGTTGTGTTTCTGCCACCACAATGAGCAAAAACATGCAGGCAATAAGAGGAGGCTCACTACAGAGCAGCATTAACTTTGTTCACTATCCATTTAAATAGGGCATGTTTGGAAAATGAGATGATTACTAACCAGGACAAACCATTATTTCAAGTCTGAGCACTATGGGGACGGAACTGCATAACAGATCAACAGTGAAAGCACAGGTAGGGCTGATCTGGGGTTACCTGCTGTTGGGGTGTAAAGGAAGACTCATGGGGGACATCTGACAGGCATCAGGAAACATCTAGCTTTGGAACAGCTTTGAGAAGAGCAAGAGCCTAGCTATTTCCTTCACAATCGCATGCAGTCATGAGGCTAGGAAGAAGCTATGGGAAAAGAAGAAATGGAAAAGAGAGCAGAAAAGTATATAGAAAGAATAGAGAGAGGAAGAGTCCATCTGGGGGTTGGGAAGAAAGATCAACAAAGCCTAATGACAAGTGGGTGGCTAAGATGATATGTTTTAGCAGAGGAGGCATTATTTTTAAAGTGCTCCTGAAGTTTTCATGGCTCCAGGCCCCTATTTCATCTTAATTCATCCTTGGGGATAAAGACTCAGCTGGATGGATCTCAATCACTCCCTTTCCTTTCTCACCCCTTGTCATCATGTTCTCTTCCTTCAGTACATTTTCACCATGGTTAGAAATTCCGACTCTCACTCCCCTTCCCAAGCGACTACCGTGGCGCCCTTTGGAAGGTGTGCGGTGCCCCGACTCCCACGGAGTCGAGTTCCATTGGAACTGCTGGTAGTGCATTCATCAGCCATCTGTCATTGCAGCTGCTTGTTGAAGAAATCAACTTTTTTTTTTTTTTCCCTCCCTTTTTTTTAATACTTTGACTAGGAGAAAAAAAAAATAATAATAATTAAACAACAACAATAATGGCCCGACTGTTTCCCTGACAATCCAAACACAATCTGCTGCCCACAATTGCAGCAAAGTGTCATTGAGGGGAAGTGAAATTCTCATGGCCTAGTGGATTTGACTACGTCCATGGGCTTTTTTTTTGTTCTCCTTTTCTGTAGTGGGTGTAAAACCCTCTTCTGATGGGACAATAACTGCTGTGGAGTTTCTGTGACTCAGGAAGACAGAGCTAAGTCACAATAAATTTTGTCAGCCAGTTGTGAATGTAACTTTTAGCTGAGGGTCTCAAAAACACAGCAATGCTTTTCAAAATCCCACTATGTTTTTTATTTCATTGTGTTTTCTGTGATTGAACTGAAGCATTGTGGAGAGCTGATAAAAACTGTGGAAACAAAGGGCAACATTTAATGATACCAGGAATACAGGCCTTCCAGCTTTTCAATCTTCTTGCAGACTAGTTTGATCTCTTTGCTGGAACTGTTTTTTGAAAGACAGTGATGATATCTTCACTTTATTTTTATCCTGAGTTATTTACATATTCAGCCACCTTTCTGGGTCTCAGGTTGTTCTGTCAGCCTTGTTCATGGACATTTCAGTGGTGACACCCAAGGAAACTGAGCCCACTACATTTCTATGAACAGGAGACAGATAAGCCCAATCTTCTTGTGCAAGATGTGAAACAGAGCTAACAGGTTCTGGCAAAGCAAAGCACACTTTGTTGCCCACAGTCACACCAAAGCTATTAAATTTTCCTATGTTTTTCTTTTAATTTGATTTGGAAAGAGAGAAAGAGAAAAGTTATCTCTCCCTGTAGGCAACTGAAAGGGAAGCAGCATATAATGAGGAGGCTAAGTGAGTGGTAAAATTGAAATACACAAACCATTAAAACATTTAAAGGGTAGAAAAAAAGAGTGCTCATGGCATCTGTTTTAGGTCAGCACCTAAGTATTTTCTTACAGCTGATATGGGAACTCTAAGAAACATAAACATTGTTATATACAATAGCATTTTATCAAAAGCAAAAAACTCACAGAGTGGGGCCATGGTACTTACAGTGTGAGAACATGAGTCTATCAAGTGCGAAAACTGCAAAAGCAGCAGAGGAAATAACTGACATGGCCTCTTGAGTTGGTGGCATAGGCTGGTTTGTTTGCATACCTGGACAGTGCATCTGGCACTCCCAGCAATAAAATCTGAATTGACAGGTTTACGTCTCCATCAATACAATACTACAGCAACACTGCCAACTAATATGTAACACCACATGTATTTTATGCTTCTGTGTGTACATGTACATTTATGTAATTATCCCTGGAGCCACAGAGACAGAGAGAGTTTTTCTGTCCTTTATTTTATTTTATTTATTTTTTTTTATTTTTTTTTTAATGAAAAAGAACTGCTGTCTTCTAATTCTTCTGATCAATTCCTGCCAAAGTCAAGAAGATAGACAAACTTCAAATAAAACTCAGTAACTGGCTTTTCAATTTTTTGAACAATTTCTTTTTTCATTTTCTCCTACTTAAGTTCTCAGCCTTTTGATCTGACTCATGGTGGAGTAAGCTCAAAATTAAATGGAAAGTCAATCAGCCCCATTATTCTCAGAAGGCTTCATATTTTATGTAAAGCTATCTAATTAAGACAGGTGGGTACCTATAGTCAGAAATAGTTTAATGTGTTGTCTATTATTTTGAGTATACAGTTCCTCAAAATTACCTGCCAATAAGCTAGAGTCAAGCTTAGACACCTGTCTGAACCTCATGTGTATATTCCTTAAAAAGAAGTTTTAACGTTTGCACAGGTGAGATTTTCTTGATACAAAACCATTGCTGATTTGCACATGTTCCCCTTGTTCCTGCATGTCATTTCTAATAACCCATGGAAGGCAAAACCATTGTTTTCCAACCTTGAAATAGTGATTTTTTTTACTTTGAATTTACTTTAGAATTTTATAATTCAGTTTTATTTTTGTCAAATTTTATTTAAAGGGTGTCTAAATCAGCAGGAAAGCCTAAACTTCAGCTTCCATCCTTCTATCCCTTTTACTTAAGAGGAACAGTCCAACTGCTAGGCATAGTTTTGGCTGATGTTTATCTTCCTGAATTTTTGTGTTGGTGCATCTTTGCTCACTGTCCAGTTAATCTCTACTCTGCTCTTGTGAGATCTCACTGGGAATACTGTGTTAAGCTCTGCAGCCCCCAGCACAAGAAGGACATGGATATATTATAAGGAGTCCAGAGGAGGACCACAAGGATAATCAAAGGGCTGGAGTACATCTTCTATGAAGACAGGCTGAGAGAGTTGGGGTCGTTTAGCCTGCAGAAGAGAAGGCTGATTTTAATCTTTAAGTCTTAGAGTACATATTTTTATAAAGTTACATGAAACAAAAGGTGGTATGCAGGTTTACTATTGCTGGAAATGGTGGCTTAGAACAGGACTTGATGTCTATAAGAGATACCAGAGTTGTTGTTGTCTTTTTTTTTTTTTTTTTTTTTTTTTTTTTGTAGGAGCTTCTGCATGAGTTTACTATGGAAGTGAAGCTCAGAAGAGAACCACCATTCCAAAATTAAAGCAAAGAAAGAAAATACTCCAAGGTCCTTGTGATATGGGTTACTAGCCAAGTGGTTATAAATCCAGATCCTGGATGTGAATGCTTTTCAAAGGAAAATGAAGGGGTTTTCATGCTTCTCATATCTCTCTCTTAAGGGATAAGTGTCTGTTCACACTCAAGCGTAACTATATCTGAGAAGACCTGAAAATGTATGTTACCAGAAAAGGAAATGTGGTGTGACAGCAATCCAACCTCTGAAAGAAGCAAGCTCTTATGGAAGTTAAGGAACATAGGATCTGGCTCAGCACGTATCTCTGTCTCCTCCCATGATCAACCTTCATTTCCATATTACTAATATTCCTCAGTGTGTCAGTCAGAGTCAGTTAGGAGCTAAATATATGAGTCAGCCAAAGCCATTAGTGCAAATTATCAGCCTTTCGTCAAAGAAATGAGCAAAGTCACTACATGCTGATGAAGATCTTTATAACTGCAGCCTAAAAGCTGCACTGAGGAAAAGGTGTTTAGTCCTGAAATAGGTCCAGCTTTTAGAAGAGTTAAAGTAGAAAAGAATCACAGCCCAAGCTATGAATTATATTCACACTATTATTTCAATAATCTAAACAAATAAGACCAATGATTCTGTGTCCACAGCTTCCCAGGTACACTGCTATTAAATTAAAGAACCATCTCCATATTCTTGCATAGACATAATCTGTTCTAGTACTTACATTGTAATTCTTTGTCCTGCAATATGAAGTATTTGAGTCTGCACTTAATATACAGGTGTAACATCAGCGGGTGCCAGGGAAGCACAGTCTATGGGTTTTTATTTTTACATTAAAGAATCATATGCAAAAATAATGACTTGGCCTTTTGGTCTCCCACAATACTTTAAAAAAGCCTAGTCTGTTGATTTAACATAATTTCAATTTCTGGAGTGCTATTCAGCATATATCTATAATCAGGAACTGCTTACAAAGTTAGTGCTAAATGTTAAACGAGACACGCATTGCAGCCTTAGAGACACCCTTATGACTAAGAATTTGCTAGTGAGAATGGGAACTGCTACACAAAGGCTTCTCATGAAGTCAGTCCACTTAGCAGGGAGGACTGAGATGAATTGGTTGTGAGGGATATAGTCTTAAAACACTCAGAACGACGACACTGGTGTTGCCTCATATGCTGTGAATTAACTGCCTTATCCTTGTTTGACTTAACATGAATGAACTATATTGTTTTGACCTGAGAGACTGTTGTGCCATTTATTGACGTTATGGTTTCATGCCACCATAAAATTCTACTCAGAGAGCACTCAAAAAGCAAATTTTCAATTAAATTTCTTACATTCATGTCAACATAAGCTAGTAATTTTATATTATTTTTTTTTTCTACTGAACCAATATAAAAATTTTATAGCACTGAAATTAGGAGCTAAAGACCTTTTCCAAAAGTGTTCACAATTATTTTATCCATATTTTTAATATTCATAAAAGTGGCAAGAACAAAGTGAGGCAAATTTGCATTTCATATCGCACTAAAGCTACTCCACATATACACGATAACACATCCTGAGAACAATGAGATATCCTGTCACATGTATGCATTTTCTAAAACTGCACAAAAGGAGGTTTTCAGGGATGCATAAATTAACTTCCTACCTTTAAATTATTAACCCAGGCTGTTTCCTGAATATGAACCAATATCAAAGGACAGCTCTCCCCCACTCTTTACTTCCCCTAAAAAGAGCACACTCTATTGTCAGTCTTTCCTCACTTTAAGTTGATGACTTAAGAAGTGGAGTTACTTGAAGACAGAAAAGTGGTTTTAAATTAGTTTTTTACAATTCTTCTATTAATGCCACTTTTGGAGTGGGAGGGTGCATATTGTGGATATCATTAAAAAGTTACTTCAGGTACCCTAACATAGTTATTTTGAGAAACAAATGAATGAGCTCTCCACGCTTTGATATTTAGAGAGAAACAAAGTTTTATTAAAGTTTCAATGAGTCCTTAAACAAGAAGAGCTGAATGAAGTCTTTAACCAGGATCTAGTCCCTGATCAGATATCCCAGAAGCACTTTCCTGCAGGCTGTGCAGCAATAGATGGACCTGTACATACATTTCCCTGAAGTGGTATTGTTAATACTGGCCCTCACCAGAGCTGAAACCATGTGACAGCCAATTGTGACTGACAACTACATTTGTTACATCCCTTGAAGTCTGGTTTCCAAATGCCAGAAATTGGCAAAATAATCTTCAAAGGCATTTTCCACTGACACTGGTTTTTGCAAAACCTGCAGTCTGATTGCAGACCTTTTCAGAAGGAGACAAAAAAAGGTCAAATTTGTAGATAAATGGTTATGAATTATTAACTCCCTTCTAGTAACAGGTGATATTAAAAATACAATCTTAATGAATTCCTCTAGGGCCACATCCACAAATTAATGCCACATATGCAAAACCTACTATGGAAAAACAAATTAGATTTATGAAAGTCGGAACTAAAAAGGAAATGTTCACAATGGGAGCCAACTGGACAGTCAGCATGAATAAATGTGTTTTACTCAGCTAGGAAGTAAATTTACAACAACTTTTTAAGCCTTGTTTTGAGATTGCTCTGAGCCAATCTACAACTGCTTTTTCAGTTGAAAATTAAGTGCTATGAATATGTTAGTAGCACTTTTTTCCACACAATCTTTTAAAAAACAAACAAAAAACAACAGCAAAAAAAAACACTAGCAAACCAGTAACTATTCTAATGTAAAAATACATGTTTCCCATTTTCCATAAATACACAAAAGTCATGATTCAATAGCCCTGACTTCCTACTTTGCAACCTGAAACCATCACACCTAACATTATCTAATAAAGGAGTGTGTAACAATGCAAAGATTATTATTTTCCACACCTAATTCAGACAAATCAGCAATGAATACATTCTAGACATTACTCAGGATTTCTAAATTATCATCACGTGAAAAAAATTGACTTTTATTGACCTGAACTGATATGCATTTAAATCAAGGTAATTTTGCTAGTGATATGGGACTGGGTATTAAACTCCTTTTGTTAAATTTGTACTTTGCTCATAAGCTTTTTAGTCTAAATTTGAACTGATTTGAACTGAATTTGAACTGTTCAGTGCTGCTTAACTAACTCACTGTTTCATTAGTTTTTGCACATTGTGTAAAATGTTCTCCTACTCAGCATTAGAAGTACTGAAGTACCAGAAGAAAATTTCATCTGGGTATTGCAGTATGATCATATGGAATTATTACCCCCAAAAATTTATGATGTCACCCTCTCTCATTCTTATCTTATAGATCCAAAGATCTGAATAGTACATATAAGTACCCAAACTTCTGGATGATAATCTGACATAAAATGAATCCTCATAAATTCAGTTCTAATTATACACAAGACAGGGTTAACTTGGAGCAGCATAAGTTAATGAAAAAAAAATCAGTAAAAGATTCAGTAAAATATTTCCTTTTGTATTTCCTTTTCCTTATGCTACATGAGAACTGTACAGTTTGGGTGTGCTGATTACCCAAAGATATTTTCATGGTAGCCTGAGACTCCACACATACCAAAATGCAAAACCACATCTGTTTTCTCAGTTTAAATTGCTACCTGATGCTCACTCAGCCTCTGTACTCTGTACTTTGGCATGTGCCAAAACCTTGGCTGAATAAAGAGAACGCCTGCCAAATATATCCACTTTCTAAAAGTATGAAAATAGAGGAGTTTGGGGATGTATAACTCAACCTTCTTTCTCAGAGTTACATTAACAATATCTCCCTTTGTCACTGGAGCAATGTAAACAAATGCTGTTAAAAAAAAAAAAAAAAAAAAAAAAAAAGGCAAATCCCTACCTACGTCATGATGCTTCTCACAGAATTTGAGTAAACTACATGTGGTCATAAAAAAGGGGGGGCTTTTTAAATTGCTTTGCATGTCCACATTACAATGGAACATGATATGATGAGCATAGCTCAGCCAAAACAGCCTTGAGCCACCCTGGGTTGGGCTGAGGAAGGGCTGTGCTGTGGTTAGGAAACTAAACTGGGACTAAAGGTCTCTGTTCAATCATTCAGCCTTTCTGCAGACTCTGTGTGTGATCTTGGGTTGCTCAGTATCTACACCCTTCAAATCCTGAGATATGAAAAGGTAGTCATTATACTTCTTTTCTCCCATCCTTTGGCTTTCTGATGTGTGTAGACAGTCTTTTGCTACATGCTTTGTACAGAACCGAGTATATGATCCAGAGCTCACACAATAGTTCTGTCATTTCACTATCAATAAATGGAGCCATCTATTATAATTGGTCGTTATGTTTTACCAGAAGACTCATCACACCGAGACAACACAGGATTACTCACAATGTTCATGTAGCCCCTGAAGTCAGAACAAATCTCCCATGCACAAGGCTCTTGAGGATTCACAGACATCAGCCCAGTAAATAAACAACACAGAAAATGTAGAAAGGGCATGAGGTGGAAGTTTTCAGTGCCTTTTTTTGCATATCAGAATATCAACCTACAGTAGCTGCTTTCCCCTTCTCAGCTTGCAGATCCCTTTAACTTCCCCTGAGATGATCTGAGCAAAGTCTATGCTCTCCCTCCATATGTTCTCTTGGTCAAGCTCTCCAGTCTATGCTCTCTTGATCAAGTGCTCCAACACCCTTACCTATATTATTGCTATTATGTAGTAGTAACTAGAGTACCATTCAGACGTAAGTTAAAATGTCCTTAATTTTAAATCCAAGAGTAGTTCAACAGATTTGCATAAGGATTCTCATCCAATGTAGTAAGGAATAGACAGCTGGATAACTGGGTTATCAAATTCAGTCTCTTGTAGTTATCAGCTTACAGTCAACTATGACACATGCATTTAGCACACAGCAGTCCATAATTCTCCAGCAACACCAGGCACATCAGGCTGCCTAATATTTTATGACATCTTTAATAGAAAAGCAACAGTGTACCAAAGGAAGTGTTCAGGAGGGGTCAGGAGGATCACCAAAATAGTGATTCAAAAGGTGGTAAAAATCTTTTGTAACCCCAAACAGGGCAACTGTTTAAACTAAGCATCTGCATACTTCCTACATGCAGTATTACCA
Source organism: Oxyura jamaicensis (assembly GCF_011077185.1). Classification (NCBI taxonomy): domain Eukaryota; kingdom Metazoa; phylum Chordata; class Aves; order Anseriformes; family Anatidae; genus Oxyura; species Oxyura jamaicensis. The sequence continues at coordinate 40,928,439 of NC_048897.1, read as the reverse complement.
GGACTTCCCCAAGATAGACCATATCTTTTGCCTCTGCATCTGAATTTGAGTCATTTCCAAATCTGACTATGCTACCAGCTGTATGGGAGAGACATGACAGAGAGTTAGTTAGCTAGATAGACTCCTCAAGTCTTTCTTAAGCTCTCTGGAAAAAAAAAAAAAAAAAAAAAAAATCCTTTTAGCTCTGAATATAATACAATGAGTAAGGGAAACAAATGGCAGTGAGAATAAAAGATGAAGATTAAAATTCTGTGGACTGTGTGGACATGTTACCTAGTGCCATTTAATTTTTTAAACTTTTCACTTTCAAATTCAGTAATTCATCTTTTATTGTGAACTGAATGGAAAAGATATGGGGTTTCATAATTATTTATTGGTCTTACTATAAAGAAAAACACATTAGGAAAAATCTGAAGAAGGAAGAGAAAGTGACCCACCTAGCAGTTGGATTGTCTATGAGCTTTCCAGAAAAATAACCATTCTCTTTTCCACCAAAAAAGTGCTGAGTCATTCCCTTGAGCTGCAGACATTCCCATCCTACTGAAACCAAAGGGACCTAAGCAGCACTCACAGATTCTTAGGGGATGCTCAACATGTAGAATGGAGCCAGCAGGAAGTGATCTCAAAGAGCAGGTACACAGAAAGAGACCTACTCTATTGCCTTCAGACAAGCATTTCTCCAGCAGTTAATTTAAATTGAATTAAAATTCAGTGATCAAACACAGTCCTTTCAGAAGAAGAACAAGGAAATTAAAAGTAAGGAACTGTGTTCATAAAACAACGTGATTGCAGTGAATGCCCCAAATGGTTAGAGCTGCAGATAAGAAAGATCCAAGAATAACAGTGTGTCCATGATGCCCACAAATGGTATTTCTCACTCCTGTTTTCCCAGTTGAAAATGAATAAATCTATCCTAGGAGTAATGACAGTCATGTAAAGGCAGTTTTGCCACAGAACGTGAGAGTCTCAGCAGAGTCAGCATCACTGCGGTACCCCCTCAGCTGGTATCGCTGGTCAGTTTTCTATGTGAGCCCTTATATACAAGAGGTAGCAGGGAACAGGTTATATTTTAATGCTCATTTTGAATAAGGCTGCTCTAAGTTTATGCCCAGCCTCCTGTTCCCAAATTCAGCACATGCTCATATCAGACAAATATTTTCTAACTGCAGAGTAATTAGACAGCAGAATGAATGTTTCTGCATGTATGCTCAAACACGCAAAGCCCCAGTGCATGCAGTGCATGCATGCATGTATATGTGTGCAAGCACTGCTCTGCATATATATTTTGCTTTTTTGTTTTCCTTAGGAGGTACATAGTGGGTACATAATAACACCTTCCTCCCCTGGCCCCCCATGCTCACCAAGACACACAACCAATCACATCAAATGGACCTTGCAGGAGTCAAGGCCAGGGCTTTAAAGCTTTGCTACCATTTTTGACAAGACAGCCTCCTTCTTCGAAAAGGACAAGCTAGAGCCATCTTTCAGGAGTTTTCTTTCCCTGACAGAAATCAGCAGGGTTAGAATAAACTGCATAAGTTATCAGCTCCTCAGGAAAGAACATGAAAAAAGCCCTTCTATCACTTAATGAAAAATAGCTTCTTTTTTGGACAGAACTTCATAGGCTTGCAATCAAGCCGTGGCTCCCCCCTCCTTTCCTTCCTTGACATGCCATAGAGGCAAATCAAGTCGGCATCTATTAATAATATTTTCCCCTGCTCCTTTCATTTCTCTGCATGTCCTACCACTGTCAGGCCCCGTGATGGAGCAGCGCCTTTATCTCGTCCGAGTCTGGTCTGTCAGGGTGATAAACAATTCTAACAAGAATCAGAATAAAGATCTTCCCAGTAGACTCGGCAGAGAGATAGAGGCTTTTCTCATTTTCTCGATGGAAAAAAAAAAAAAAAAAAAAAAAAAATTTAATCTAGCAGCTCTGGCTTTTTTCAAGCGTCACATTCAAAGAGATGCAAATTTGTCAGAGCTGAGACCCCGGCTGACTCTCAGCACTGCGTGAATGTCAAAGGGGGGACTCGAAGCCTTTGACATCCCTGCCTTTTTTGGGGGCTATCTGGAAAAAAAAAAAAAAAAAAAAAAAAAAAGGAGAGAAAAAAAAGGAAATGCTTTGTAGTGTGTGTTTCAACAATTTTCATAGTTTTTTTCTGAAATAAAATAGTGCCGTTGGGAAGGTAAAGTGAGGGAGGGGGGAAAGGGAGAGAGAGAGAAAGAAAGGGGCAGAAAGGAACATAAACTTGTCCATTTGGATTTAAACATGCCATGTTAATAGTAACAATTTAAGATCATGAGTATCTGTTTGTACCTCACACACACACACAAAAAAAAAATCAATCTTCATAACCCTGACATGGGTGCTATGAGGATAGCATTTCATGTGTATGTCTGTCCTCATTTGTTTACATGCATGATTTTAAATGTGCAAGCAACCATCTATGCATTCAGATTTATAGCCATTGGAGAACTGCACCCAGAGTGTGTGTCTGCACCTTTCATAACTCTGTGCATTATTATATGTTCTTTTGCTATATGTTGACCATGTAGTCTCCACTGAATGAATCAGAAATTAAGCTAGTACTCTAAAGATCATGCCATCTGAAGGACAAATACAGTTAGAACTCAAGCACAATGATGATGTGAGGAGGAGGGGAAAGGGGTGTCATTGCTGTTTTTTTGTTTCTTTGTTTTTAATTTTGATTACATTTTCATTATTAATTATTTCTTAAGGGATTATTATTATTATTATTTAGTGACCTAACTAGTGACCTGCACTGTAAGAATTATAGAATAAATTAATCCTTAAAAGACTAATATCTCTCTCTTACATATGGAAAGACAGCTGTATTATTGTCATACAGCGGATGAAATTTGTCCCAAATGTGCCTATCCCTTTAGAATAAAATATTTCAAGAAAAAGGAGGATTTTGTAAGTCTGGAAGTTCAGAAGGCATGGCATTTTTATACATCTCTTGTTTCATTAAAATAAATAAATATGCCTATTGCTTTAAGCATTGAAATGGACCACAGTAAATTCTGAAGCTTTAGAAATTATCAGATCACTTCAAAGTGTGGTAAAGGGCTGATTCCAAGCCACACTTTTCCACCATATGTATAAATGTCAACTATATCACCCTATATTCTTAAACACAAAATAATTTTGAAATTTGTTATTATGGAGGAAAAGTAAGTTCAAGGCTCTAGCAAATGTGGATCCATTGGGCAGATTTAAAGAAGGAGTTCCTGGTATATATTACCATAGAAATGGGAAATAAGCAGAAGAAAAAGAATGTAGTCAAAAATTATTATTTTTTTTTTTCAGAACTGCTCTTTACTGAAGAAATGTAGGCAAAGATTTGTAACATGGTCTGACCACTTCTGACCAAGACACCATGCCAGGACCATGACAAAGGTGGCCTTTTCTAGTCATATCTGTACATTAGCTCCAGCCTTTGGCTACCACAGACATTTCCTCACCCCTTAGTTTGGCTTCTGACCACTCACAGCAATTTCCAGGAGGCTTTTGAGGCAATTGCCTTCCTGTGTAAAGTATTCTAGCAACTACCAGGGATAAGCATCATACAGAGGCTGAAAATTATTGTGCTAATACAGATCCAAAGGACCTACTTTAATACACTCACTGTGTAGTAATGAGTAATCACTGAGTAATATTTGTGATGTGTAGAAAAGTATTGGCAATGGGTTATGGGAATGTCCTGCTTTTTATTGCCCTTGTCTTCAGACTAATTCTGAATTCAGTTACCACCTCAGTTACCACCTCCTCAGTCATACCTATTCGGGCACATTGCACTCTCTCCTCAAGACTGTTGCTGAAAACTCTGATCATTAATTACTAGACTCTTACTTACAATCAATGCAAGTGCTAATACTCTCCAGTCTCCACTCAGCCTGAATTGGTTAAATAATAAACTGGCTTTTACCGCTGTAATGATCCATTTGTAAGAGAGTTGTCCTAGAAACTCCAATACATCGCATAAGACTCTATTCAAATGAGGTATTGAAGTGCTTTTTCTCAGAGGCTCCCAGATCACTCACATTTTTTTTCTTTCCCTTAAAAAAAAAAAAAAAAAAAAAAAAGGCATCCAAGTCATTATCCTAGCTGGGAAGCAGACTTGCCAAGAGCTAGGGGACTAATTCTGAGAAAAAATACCTGCTGGACTGTGCTGAACCTGGTAGGCAGCATTTGGTCACCATCCCACCACAGCTGGCTCAGAGCTGGGACAAGCAGATCACTGCACACTTGAGCGTTCCTGGTCTGTGGAGGGATGTATCTGGGTGGTAGCAACATGCTTTTCCTCCTTCAGCAAGGATATACTTGGCAGAGCCCACTGCTATTTGTTTGCTATAATCCTGGAGGTAATGGCTATCACCAACAAAATGCCATGCTTAGGTGGGCTATCTGAGAGCAGAGAATGACATGGATGAATGCACAGCCCGCAGTCGGAAGACCATGAAGAGGTGGGAGCTGGCCTGAGAACACCAAGAGCAACTGGACTTGAAGGAGGAAAACCAAAGTACCACGAGTAATGGCCTCTGAAAGGCAAAAGAATAGTTAGGTGGATAAATGAAGCGTTAAACCACTTAGTTGCTCTAAAAGTTTTCAATCTCTAAAGATAAGAAACTTCAGGGTCTGCAACTGGAGTGCCACAGTGTCAAGTGATGCAAATAGACCTGAATGATACCCCGATATGACAGTAACATGCTGAGGTTAAAATTCTCAGGATCAACTTAGTAGCTGGACACACATTTTAATCCTGCTCCCTACACCTTCCTTCAATGTCGGCAGGCACTTTGTTGGATTCCTATATAGTGACTGGAGTTAAAACTGAAGGATGCATTGATAAGTTCTAACTCCAGAACACATTTCATTCTAATGTTATATGATCTGCCAGAAAATTATAAGAACCCAGCAAGGAATTAAAAATAATAATAAATTTAAAAAAGAGAGAGAGAGAGAAAGAGAGAGAGAGAGAGAGAGAGAGAAACTAGCTATATTTGATTTTCTTCATTTTACTTATGCTGTTCACAGAGCTTGCAAATGATTTTTGTGTAGAGAAAAAAAAAAAAAAATCATACACATCTCCTACTGGCTCTGTGTATGATCTCTATAATGTACATGTTTCATGTACAGGTAAGAATTAAAGACAGAATAGAGTATTGAGGGTTTCTTCTCCTGGCTCACAGGAAAGGTTTGTTCTGCTTTAGAAATCCCCCAAATAATGAGTCTCCTGTAGCAGCAAATGTAGATACAAGGGAGTGGTATTAAGTTTTGTTGTAAAATCTAGATTGTTTGCAAGTATTACACTTCTTTAATAATACAAAGACAACAGCAGTGTATTTGGGGCTTTGTCAATGAACATTAAAACAATGTTTACATTCAACATCTGTGAAGTTTTTATCTTGAGATAGCCATAAATTGGGAATTGCCACATATAAATAGCAAATAAATTGAGTCCATATTATAAGCTTCTATATACCTCCAGAAAATTGCCTCTATGTACACCCTTTTATTTTTCATTACCTGAAACAGCTCCACACCTCCACAGTGCCAAATCCTGCCCTCACCATCCCTGCTGCACGTCCACACGTCAGTGATGTCACTGTTAATGCAGAACAAGTCAGCCTGAACCACAGTAGCTCATTAGATAATTCACACTTTAGTAGATTTTGTTGAATGGACAATCAGTTTAGTATGTTTATGGGTTCGCTGTAACCATTGTTTTGCTTGCTGTCCTAGTAAGGTTTCGGCTACACAGCTGGGCCCACTCCTGCAAACCCACATCACTTCTGCATAAAAATAGCATGGGGAGGGTTTGGAGGATTTAGCCCTGGTTTATAAACTGTGTAAATTATTTTAGAAGTCATGTCAGGTATAGCTTATCCCAAGATTTGTTTGCAAATTTTAATCAGAAAACACAGAAGGGATATGCAGTATGGATTGAAATATTCTCTCACCTTCATCTATGCCCAGGTTGACTTACTGTGGGCTGAAAAAAAAAAAAAAAAAAAAAAAAACGGCAGAAGTTACAGCATGCCTGATAGAGGAAGGCTGGACACAAACTAGAGAAAACACATAAAGAAACATTTATTTAAAAAAAGTAAATCAACCATAAAGATCCTCCCAGTAGACCTGGGAGATGGAAGCTTTTCTCATTTTCTCCATGGCAAAATTTAATCTAGTGGCTTGGCTTTTCAAGCGTCATATTCAAAGAGATGCAAATTTGTCAGAGCTTAGACCCCAGCTGACTTTTAGCACTTTGTGAATGTCAAAGGGGCTTAAAGGTTGAAATGTCTTTACCTCCTTCCATCCTTAGTAATTCAAAACCAGGCTGAAAATACAAAGCACCCACCTCTACCTGTTTGTTCAGGCCTTTCTATTTCATGTGTACCTGCTGGCTATAAAAGTGTTTGTTTCAGGTGTTGTTATCTGTTTTAACTAAAAACACATATAGAAATGAGCATGCAATTGAAAAATGTTCCACTGGAGAATCCTACAACAGCAGAAAACCGTCCCCTTTAGAGAGTTGTCCTGTCCCCCACTGCACGTATACGCATTTTAGAGGTTCTTGCAACATAGCCTATTCCCAATTGACTGATTTCAAAACTGCTATTAACTGAGTAGTAATCTCACCCAGTGACATGGTTCACTTCATACAGTCTCGGGAGGTAATATATCTAATAAAAATAAAAGTAATAAAAATAAAAGCAACCCTAATGAATACTACATACCATGTTAGGTATGTACTATATCACATAGCAGGAGACACTTGAAAGCAGTGCCAATGGCTTCTTTTACACCTGCCTCTTATATGATGTAAATATCAATCTACTAATGGAGTTCCCATTGATGAAGGGAAAAAAAAAAAAAAAAAAAAAAAAAAAAAAAAAAAAAGCATTTAACAGATTGAGACAGACTAATCTTTTTTGCCTAAAAATTGAAGCAACAAAAAAGTATATGTAAGCAAAAGCAAAAAAAAAAAAAAGCAAAAGGATTTAAACTCAGTTCCATGGGTAAGCTGTTTATTAAATTAAATTACATTAACATATACGCGATTGGTGTGAAGGGAAGCCCCCAACAGCCTTTACCGAATGACAGATTCAGTGAGTGAACTGGAGTTCTAAGGCTGGACCTAGAGTAACAGTTTCAGGGAAGTGTTTCTTCTCATTTAACATTTTATCAGTCCTTTTGATGATGAATTTACTGGAAAAGGATGACTGTCTCTTTAAAAAAGTAGTTTGGGCAGTGTTTTTTTGGTTTTAAAGTCTGGAGACAGTGGCATTAGATTGATTAGGTGTGTACATGTTGGCTGAGAAAGCTGTAGAAAGGGGAATGGAAGTGTTTGACAAGATGAAAGACTATTCAACATGTTAGACAGCTGGTTGAGTGAAAAGATCTATAACAGTACAGTAAAATATACTCAACAGTAAATGATACCTTCACTGCAAAAGCTACTACAAGTTAGGTCACACAATTTTAGCCTAGGATGACAGGTTCAACCAAACAAAGTTTAAAACACACAATTAATGTGCATGTGCCTGGTAACAGACAGATAGCACTTGAGAAATTGAGACAGACAGGGGTTCCCTCTTCCAAATTAAATAATGACTATGCAAAGTTTCCGAGCCTGATTCTGATCTGGCTTGGTTAATCAGAGTAACCGCTTCACTCTCAGAGGAGTTGTTCCTATTTTGCATCAAAGTAAGGTAGATCAGGATCTGTCCCATTCCTCAGTTGGTTACCTTGCTATAGAAAATGAAAACTTATGAGAAATAATGGTGTTAGGGGAATTGTGAACCTTCTTTCTGCAATCCTGTAGTGAGTGATGAGCACAGTCAAGGTCTATATGTAACTGTTTGTGTTACGTTTTTTGATTTGCACATGAAGGCTTTGCAATCACCATGTGATTTTCATAATTAACGAAGCACAAAATACACCAGTATGACAGCAATAGTGAACTCTCGTGCATGCTACAGATAGAAGATAAACAGAAAATGGATAAATGACATTCAATGTTTTTCAGAGAAAAAAAAAAAAAAAAAAAAAAAAAAGAATTTCAGGTGGTTTTCTGGTTATAGGCTAGCAAGGAGTGTGGTAGACTATAAAATAGTCTAAAACCAAATGATTCTTTTCCTGCAGACAATAATAGGACTTTTGGACCTGGACAGAGTTGGCTAATCTTATTTGATTATTCATGATGCAATGATCACTCTAGATAGCAGTGGTTGTACCAAAAAGCCTTTTAATCAAAGGTAAATATGATGCATGAAACTAAAAATTTTATCAGAAAAGCTCGTATTTCTTTTGTTTTCCCACTGAGTTAAAGTAATGAGGAATATAGCAGATGGTAAAATTGAAGAAATATTTTTTTCCTCAGACTCTTAAATCCCTTTATACCATTGGAGAAAAGTATTTTAATATACACACACACTTCGAGGTCCGCTTTATCTTGCAAGCGCAAAGAGGCCTTAGTTCAAATGAGGATTAGGCCCAAGGTAGACAGGATTTTCAAAAATTTTTTAAATGTAGTTCTTTTATTAGAATTTGCCTTCTTTCCAAACCCTGCTCTTTGTGTGACAATGCCAAGCTTCAAAGTCTTTATGACACTTTATTTAGAAGAGGTAAAAAAACACATCTTTTTTTTTTTTTTTTTTTTTTGAAATCAGTCCTTTTGTTCACTACCCTTGTAAGAGCTATTTTCATCACAAGGCTTCAGAGAGAGCAAATAGAGCATTTGTTAACTTGATTCCACTGAATATTTGACTACAACAAGTATTTCTTAATACTAATGTTAACACATATTTCTTTAATTTTAAAGCCCTAAAGGTACGTCAAACTAAGTAAACCATTAGATTGTTAGAACATTAATAATCTATTAGTCTACACAGAGTTGCTCATGCAGTGCAATGGGCCAGGGGGTTGGTTTCAGGATTCATAGTCAACACACAAGGGCATCCATTGCTAGCTCTACCAGGAACATAGAGAATAACCTTGAAAATGCAGCCTGGTAGTTATCCGCCTCAGTTTGCCCCCTTATAAAAGTCTAGAGATGCTTTGAGATCTTCAGATGAAAGGTGCTATTAAATGCACAAAGTATTTATTAATTAATATTATGCTGAGAAAACAACATTTGTGCTTCTAAAACGTAAATAATGCATTAAAACCCATCTATAATACTGTAAGTGCTTCTTCATAAGCAGATATTTATAAATTATATGGTGTACTGAGAAATTATTTCAGTAATCCAAATGATTAAAGGCACAACTTCTTGCATGGAAGTGCTCCAAACATACAGACTGCTTCACCTATTTATCTGTATCCACACTGTTGCATTTTCTTTCTTTTCTTTCTTTTTTTTTTTTGTTTTGTTTTGTTTTGTTTTGTTTTTTGTTTGTTTGTTTGTTGAGGAGGAGGAGGAACAGGAGGATAGAGGTTCCCACTATCTTTCTTTAAGAATGTTAATTGTTCTGGACTTTTTCTTTTTAATCTTTTTCTGGGGACTTTAAAGCATAATTTCAGTGTTAATGTTCTAATATACTTATTAATGTCACCTCCTCCCCCTAGTCGTTATTCTCAGGAAATTCCTTTTGCGTAGAAAGTTATATCTTTAATTGCTTTGAAACTTTGTCTGACTGGAATACAAAGATGTCTCAAGTCACTCTTACAGTTCACCAATTATATATATATAGATACTGTAGAGCTGAAATTGAAAGTATAGTGCAAAACAGAAACATCAGAGAAAGAAACTGTTGATCAGACAGAGAACATATTTTTCTAATGCAAACTCTGTCAGGCTATAGGCTGAACTCATCAAAACAGTAACTAGAGTTAGCTCTAAGAAGTTCCCCACATACTGAGTGACTTATGGATCATAAACTACTTGTTTCAAAGATAACTTTACCTCCTGCAATGAAAGTGGAGCAAGTTATCTGTACTGGATGTCCAGACTCAGAAAAGCTAAATGATAAACCAACTGTGTAGTTGTTTGGTGCTTAGAAAAAAATGATCAGCAACTATGTCTTGCCTTTTTAGGACAACTGGATTAGCAACTACAGCAGCTTTGAAATCAGGGTGTCACAAGGCATGAGCAGTATGTTGCTTTGATTGTACCACAGGAAGACCGAACTCTGGTGTTGCTTCTGCATCACTTAAAAATGGCCAGATTTTGTCTCAGAAACTGGCAGGTGCTGTTTTTTTTTTTTTGTTTTTTTTTTTTTCAACCCCTAAATCATCCCCTGGCTGTGAGGATGCATTCCTTGCCTTTAGTCCAATCTCAAGAGAAACAGAGGGCTCTACTAGGTCTTTCTTCTCCTATATTGGGGGTTTATCCCACTCACTAGGAAAGCATATGAGGTAAGTAGTAACAATTTTATTCCTTAAAATGTAGCATTGTGTGTAATAGCTGAAATATATAATCTTGACTAATTATTCTTTTGTTTGTGTTCAAGACAAGGAATGTAACTGGGTTTATATGCACTATACAGTGCTATGCCATAATGATAGAACCCTGCGTAGTCTTTGCTGCAGATAGCAGGGGTTATTTCCCAGAGACAGTGTACCCTGGGCTTGGGGGCTTCAGGATGCAGCTGAAACATTGGTTTATTTCAGTGCAGCCCTAGGCTTCTCTATGCCAAAATATATTGTTCACGGACCAAGGTTGAGTCAGCTAGTTTCTTTGTAAGAAGTGCTGCATTTGGGTATGTATATTCTTTCCTAAGCTAGCCTTGGTGCTTCTGCTAATGCTTGAGTAGTAGGAATAAAAATCAGCACCAACAGAAAAATGGTTATATAGATATATATATATGTGTGTATTATATGCATAGTTTATATAGAAAGGCACAAGGCCTTTTAGCATTTATGGTCTGCTCCCATTAAAATAAACATTTGTGTTTTTTTTTACTAAAAATTACAGTCAATTACATTTTATGAGATTCTATTTTATGAGGTGAAGTATCAGACTTCATCTTTGACTTTGTTAACCTAATTGTATGCCTCAATTAAAGTTTACCAGTCTATCAGTTCGTGAGGGCAAAATCATCCATCACAAAGTTTCTTGGTTACAGATCACTAATTAACTAGTAACTGAGATAGATTTTAATCATTGTTAAAGACCTGCAATTTCATACATTTCTGTTGCAGAACTGCGTAGTCAATTAAGCAACAATAACCTGTCTATTTTACTTGGTATATTATACTAATGCCTTGGGATGTTTGCATGAAATACATAAATTCTCTTGTATTGTAGTTAATTAAATCCAAGACCACGGTCTGTAAAAGTCACCTGTCTGACATCTGGAGAATGGGTGGGAATCAATGCCAAAGACCAAAGTGAAGCAAAAACTGCTTAAACTAACAAAGTAATTTATGTCCTTCAAAGAGCAGAAAAAGACAGGATGCAATATTTTTTAGTCCCTTTATTTTTTATTATGATTTTATGAGAACATTCTTGCTGGCAGAGAAGAGGTTGGTGTCAGGGGACTGGTGCTGCTTCCAAGTGTAACTGCCTCAACCAAGTCAGACAAGAATGACAAAAAAAAGTATTTTTTTGTCATTCTTTGCACAAATGAAAGAAACTTGTCATTCCAACTTCACAAAACAGCACTAGAGATGAAATGTTCAACTCCACTGGGACAGCCTTTTTTTGCTGTTATTACAGAAGAAAATTATAACCATAAAAATGTCCAATTTAGAAAAAAGGTGCCACTTTAGTGTCATTTGCATAAAAGCTGTTACATACAAATTGTTATAAAGACAAATGTGTAGTACTCTTGTTGAAAATTGCTTATATCTTAGGTGCTTTGCCTGAAACGACATAAAGGCCTCTTCAAACTGAAATTCATTCTCAGGTAAATAAAGATGAAAAAGAATTTTCACCTATTTGTATGTACGTGAGCAGTTTTTCATATTGTCTTAAACAGGTTCTGACATGCATTTCTTCCATACATTCCCTTCTTAGCCTGCTGGTGGCCTCCATTATAACTTGCCTTTGCAGATGAGGGCAGATGAAAAGCTTGTCCTGAGTGCAAGACTATAAATAAGCTAAGGTAACTTTCTGTAAATGCAGTACAGCTGTTACTTTATTTTGTTAGAATGTGCTTGGAAATACCCTTCTGCAATGAACTTATTCCAAACCTGAGATGGAATACTCATATCTCTGTTACTACGACTGTAGTGACATGCGTAGAGAAATTTGTTGATCCTTTCTCAGAAAGTCAACTAGATGTTGTTGTGCCTATTGGAAAATTAATATTTTTATTATTATTATTATTATGACAATCCTTCTGTGTTTTGCAGAAGTGTGTAGATTTGTCAGCCAATAATACAACTTCATTACGCTAGGCATTTTTGTCACTCCACTGTTACGGCTCCTATGGAGAAGTTCTTTCAAATTGTGCTGGAGGCAATAAAGGGGCTCCACTTCTGTTTCTCCATCCCTGCTCCCTTCTGAACCAGAGGTCATACCCCCCAAAGTAGTCCAGTACTGTATTTTCTTACTCACGTTCTGCATCATGCCAAGTTGATGGGTCAGACTGGCTAGTGGTGTGCATTTTTGCCACTCTACACTGACTGACTTTTGCCAGTTCAATAATATCTATGCAATTGCAGAATTATTAAGTTATTGTAACCTGGGTGTAAACAGAGAAACAGCTAATTATGAAACACCAAGTTGAGATATTTAACTCATAAAAACTTCTATATACCATACCATACCATGGTATTCCCAGATTCTCTGTTGTGTCTGAGATAAAGAAGCAAAGTAAAATATGTTATGATTCTGAATCCATTAGCTTTGATACCCTTGGCTATGAGGTCCATAAGCATATCGATGACCCACTGAGACACATTCTATGTTGCAGTACTAATAACACTTTACGTTATATGGAAAGATAGGCAGCAAAATTAAAAATAAGATATTCTCTAGAACTTTAGATAGTACAGGGCCAACAGCAACAATATGCCTGCAAATACTTTCTCTTCTTTTCTAACAGGTTAATTACATTTCCAAGCAAAATAAAGTAATAATAATAATAATAATAATTAAAAAAAAAAAAAAAAGTTTAATTACCTAAATACATTGCAAACACTACATTCCAAAAGATCCATTTTGACATGTCAGAGAGAACCCACAATTTCAGGTGAGGACAGGAGCATCCAGAGGCACTTCAAATATTTGAACACTAACTGTGAATGTGTAATTTTGTAATTTAAAAGCAGTATAAGAAGAAAATTGTGATCAATTCTCCCATTTTTTTGTTCTTAGAATGAAAAATATCCTGGTATCTGGCTTCGACTCTCTCAGGGCTAGATCCTGATGCCTTCTGGATGGAGGGTTCTTCACAGCTGTGTGACTGTGACCAGGTTGTGTGAGTTGAAGTGTCGCCTTAGCTGGCACCACTCTGCACCATCTGCACTTCTTTCTGCACTGTAGTGTAGAGATACTTGATTCCTATGCAATAAAGTTACATATTCTTCAGCAAAAAACTGGGAAAACACAGGTAAAATAAAATGTGTTTTTCTTTCTTATTTATATTCTCATTAATTTGTTAGAAAGCACCAATCAAAATGACCACCAAATGGTGTTCTCCCAGAATACTTAGTTTATTGTGATTTTTTTGTTGTTGTTGCTTTGAGATATGAGTGAGGAGACATAATCACCTGTAACTGCCTTGAAATGGTGAATTCCTTACACAGAAGCAACCACCAGTTCTTCTGATAATCTAGTCAGCAAAGAGTTGATGTTAATCCACCTTCAATACCTACACACAGTAAAATTTTGCCACACACTAAAGAAATAAAATATTTTTGCACTAGTCTGTTAACAAGAATTACACCCTTAATTATGATTCTCTGTCTTGCCTCAGGAATATGTCCAAAATAGGGTTTTGCTATCTATGTTATCCAAAAATATAATCCTGAAAATTATTTCACAAGTGAGAACACCTCCTTGACATAATTAACTCCCATTAAAATCAATTAATCTAGTCATGATAGTCAAGCAATTTGCATGAGCAAAGATATTACAAGCATATGACTTCTGTGTGTTGTTACTGGTAAGAGAAAAAAAAAAAAAAAAAAAAAAAAAAAGAGTGATGTGATTTATTCTTCTTTCAAGTTTTAAACAATAGATTCTGTCTGTTAAAATATCTACTGAAGAAATAACCAGGGGAAGAGTAGCCACAAAAGCCTTTTGATTCTCCTGTGTTCATAGCAGGCCATATCTGCCTTGATGATTGTCCTTTGCCCTTATGAGGTACAAAGAGAAAGCAGAAATATGCTTCTTCGATGTCTCATCAGGCATGCTGATGAGGTAAATATCAAGGTAAAGACACCATGTAAATTTAGGTCCCTTGATACCTCACACAAACATCTCCTAGATGAAAAAGACTGTGGCTACTGGGCGTGGTGTGAAGAGCTTACAGAGGAGAAACCAGGTGGAGGAAAGAAACTTTCCCATTATGAACTTCTGCCATCAGGTACTGGGAGCAGAGAGCAACACTTCCTCTGAGCTTCCCCTCCTTGGGGAGCTGCAGAAAGCAACGAGGTCACCTCTGAGCCTCCTCAACTCCAGACCGGATAGCCCAAGTGTCCTCAGCCTCTCCTCACAGGATGTGTCTTCCAGTCCTGTTACCAGCTTTGTTGCCCTCCTCTGGACACTTTCAAGGACCTTAACATCCTTTTTATATTATGGAGTCCAGAACTGCACACAATATTCTGGGTGAGGCCATGCCAATATTAAGTATAGCAGGAGAATCTCTTATTTGGACTGGCACTAAACACCGGGTTTAATGCCCTCCAAAACTGAGGTTGCCCTCTTGTCTGCCAGGGCACACTGCTGGCTCATGCTGAGCCTGCTGCCCACCGGTATCCCCAGGTCCCTTTCTCTGAGCTGCTCCCCAGCTACTTATCCCCAGCCATTGTCTGGGTCTAGCACTGCTATGTCCCAGGTGCAGCACCCAGCATTTTCCTTTGTTGAACTTCATGTCATTGCTAATCAGCCAGTGCTCCCATCTATCTAGCTCCTTCTGCAGTGTCTCATCCCTCCAGGGAGTCAGCAGCACCTGCCAATTTAGGTAAACTTAAACATAAGTAAACTTGCTGAGGATGTATTCCATTCCTGTGACCACATCAATGATAAAAATGTTTAACAGAACTGGCCCTGGAATTGAGCCATGGGGAACACAACTAGTCACCATCCACCTCCCAGAGGTTGCTTAATTTACTACAACCCTTTGAGCAATACTGTTGAGCCAGTTCATCACCCAGCTCGTGGGTGATACTGTGAACCTGTTTATCTCACAGTTGGACAATTTGTCCAGGATGATACAATTTGTCCAGCATGAGGGACAATATCAAAGGTTACTGAAAGTTACTAAAATCTAGAAAGATTACATGTGCTGCCTCCTCTTCATCCACTGAGCAGGTCATAGAAGATCACATTACTAAGGCAGGACTTTCCCTTAATGAACCCATGTTGTTGCTCGGTTAATAGAAATCAGATATAGAGGAGAAAATTCCACTTACACTCAGCTATTATCTATTCCTCCAATAAAAGACCAAAAAAAAGAGAGAGAAAGAGAGCACAAATAAAATGCTGACATTAATGAAGCTTTCTTGAAAATCTAGAGTGACGATGAACTGAAAGAGAACATACAGATGCAACTGTAAAGCTGAGATGAAAGCTGGATGAAAACATCTGAAGCCAAGAAATATAAGTTTGCAACCAATAAAATTGTGTCTCATTACAAGAGCTATTTCCTCTTCAGTCACTTCATTTTCTTTTAAAATACAACTAAAAAATGTTACTGCCTTTTGATATGGCTTTTTTACTAATCGGAGGATATCAAAAATACCCAGTGACTTTTCTCAAACCTGACAAGAAAATTAAAATTTGAAAAGAACATTTTTTTTTTTCAAGATTCTTAGTGAACCTATCAAATAAATATTAGCAACCAGTCTAACTCTGTAGTAAAATTCTCCTTTTTCACAATATCTGGAGGAGACCAGCAAGCAGTGATATTTCATAGTGTTCATGATTGTTCGAGAATACAGACACTCTTGTCTTTTTGTTACTTTCTCTCTCTTGCCCTGTCCCCAATAACCTACTTGTTTGCTTCCTTTATTTGTTATGTCTCATGATATGTTTCCTGACAAAGGAAAATGGAAAAGAATATAAACTCTAGCAGCCTAAACACAAATCCAAAAGAAGACACGGGATACAAAATTTTGAAGAATAACTTGCTAAAGGCATAAAAATAATAATTTTTTTTTTCTTCAAACACATCAGAAGCAGGAAGCCTGCCAGAGAGTCAATCAGGCCTACAGGTGTAAGAGGAGTACTCAAGGAAGATAAGGCCATGTCAGAAAACTAAATGAATTCTTTGCATTCACTACAGAGGAGCTTAGGGAGGTTTCCACACTGGAACCATTCTTTATGGGGGGACAGATCTGGGGAACTGTCTTAAATTGAAGTGTCAGTAGAAGAGGTTTAAGAACAAATCGATAAAATGAATAGTGACAAATCATCAGGACCAGATGGTATTCACGCAAGAGCTCTAAAGGAACTCAAATATGAAATTGCCAAACTACACACTGTGGTGTGTAACCTAGTGCTTAAATTGGCCTCAGTACCAAAGGAATGGAGGTGGGAAATATTCTACAATTTTTTTTAAGTATTTTGGAGTGGGGAGGTAGAACCAAGAAGCTGTAGAGCAGTAAGCCTAATTTCCCTACTGAGCAAATCGGCTGGAAATATTATAATATTGTAATATCTGACATCCAGAGAGTTAAGTTTAGATTAAAATAATTAATTTCTGAGTATCTGGGTGGTAAAACAGCATATACAATAAAAATACAAGTCGATATAAAGGAAAAAACTCTCAGATAAAGCTAGTTAATGATAGGTACTGTAGTAGCTATTATAATTAAAAATAAAATTAAAAAGATAAAAGTAAAAAATAAAAGAAGTGACAAAGTAACTTGAATTGTTAGTTTGAAGTGAAATCATCAAGTATGAGGTTTAAAACAAACCAAGTTATCTGTTGATATAACTGTGGAACTCCTTGCCAGGATATGTTTTGGATAATAAAAGTATAATGAATTTCAACAACAACAACAACAAAACAATAGCTAGAATCTTTATGAAAATAAAAATTAAAAAATAATAATAATAATAGTCTTGCAGGATATATATCACATATCACAGTCAGCTTGGAATTCCCTTGGAAAATGTATTACCAGAAACTGTGAGATTAGTATGCTGGGGAAGCATCTATACTTGATTTCTTTCTGATACTCTTTCTTTAAACAATTATTACAGGCTATTTTTAATGACAGTAGACTTGATTTGATGGACCTTTGATTTTTTGCCAGTATTTCCATTATTATTTTAGATTTAATGTAATTTGGTAAGATATGACCAAAGAAATTTTTCAAATAAGATCCAAATTCTACAATGAATACCAGTAGAAAATGTTTGCTCTACTGGAGAATGAGTTGTAAGGACTTTTTTCGAAGCAATGAGATTTTGCTTAATTGGAGGTATTTTTTTATCAATCTTGCTTAATGAAGTTGGAGTAGACAGTGTAGTTCCCATCAGTTCTCAGACAGGTTCAAGCCAAAGCCAGAAGATTTGCTGCTCATACCCTTCATAGTGTATTTCCACTGATCTTTTAGACAAATTCATCATATAACCATTAAGGTTAGAAAAGACCTCCAAAATCATCCACTACAACTGTCCCCCCAGCCACAAAAATGTCCAATATACCATGTCCCTAAGTACCACATCCAAGCTTTCTTTAAACTCCCCCAGGGATGGTGATTCTACCACCTCCCTGGGCAACCCTTCCCAATGCTTAACCACTCTTTCTGAGAAAAAGTTGAAGTGACAGTCTGTAGGCTTCTTAGCACTTAATTTTAACTCTGTCTGCTTTGAAATAGTGAAAAGGAAGCAGCCTTTCTCAGAATTACCAATAAATCATCATCCCCAGACAGGAACTGTAAAGTATTAAATCATGGATTGTATTTTGTTGTTATAGAAAATTCCGTAATGATTAGCAAATTCTCTAATGTGTAATTGTAAATACTTTTGAAAGAAAGCCGCCTTGTTTTTAGGATCATTTAGCCCTGAGTATCCCACAGGTCCAGTTATCCATGTCTTTCTAGGTAGCTTGCCGGTATCTCTAGCTACCCAGGAACTTAGATGGCTTACCACACATCCATCTGTCCTCTCAAAACCTATAACTACTCACTCCATTTAGCAGAGTGGATGAACATTTTGTTCAATTACATTAAGCATTTGATTTTAATTGTTTAATATTTCCATCAATAATGTCTCCTTAAGTCATCTGTTCAAATTTTACAATGTTAAATTGCCTTTGAAACTTAGAACAAATGAAAAAAAAAAAAAAAAAAAAGAAAAAAAAAAAAAGAAAAATAAAAGAGCCTTAGTTAAATGCTTCTGTATGTTAATGTTTTTGTATTAAAACATATAAGCACAGGAAAAAAGCATGAAATGGACAGCATTGGGGATTGTACTGAGAGTAGTTCTCCATGGAAGAACAGCACATTGGATCTCTACTAGTGATAAATATTATAAATATTCATGTTTGAGATGGGCCAGGTCACTGTAAGTTTAGAAAGGAAATATATATATATATATATACATATAAGATGTAATTGTAAAGAAAGCATAAGGCAGCAAAATATGTACCCAAGGCAAAGCTGAGAAGATGGCAAATTAGCTACTATGATGCCAGCCATACCTGAGCTGAAGCAGGGAGGTGGATGTTTAAGGCAAGGAAGTGTTTTCTTCTGGATGAATTTCCCTAAGTTCCCTCAGGAAAATGAGGAACCTAACCAAAATTAGTTCAACTAAATACTTCACTCATAATACTAAATATCTATGAGTAAATAATTAACTCATAGATAGGCCTTTCCTCTGAAGAGGGAAAGCTGACAAATGAAGTGTGCAAAGCAATGATCTCCAGTAGCTGGAAATTGAATCCAGTCCTCCTGCTTTTCAGGATTGCTGAGCACATCAACAAAGTGGGGAGTTTGCTTTTGTTTATATCATCCAGAGATGTGTGTTTTTTTTTTTTACTGATGACATCAAATTGTATCACCTCATATTGCTAAAAAAAAAAATGCATGGGAAAAAAAATCTGATGGGCATTAGGAGGATGAAAGATCGTGTATTTCTTGGTAGCAGGTATCTAAGAAGTTCTGCTGCAATTAAGATCCATACAAACACATTTTGCAATGTAAACTGCTACTGTCTCTGTAGGTTTTAGTAGTGCATTCCTGAGGCCAGCCATTGTTGTTTTTAAGCCTGTCTGGATTTTTAGAAAGAGGAAGAAGTGTCTGGGGAATAAGGAAAAACAAGGACCTGAAACTCAGAAAGGTTTGAGGTGGGAGGTGGATTCTGAGAAGGAAAAGAAAAATGAAGAGGAAAAGACATATGGAATAGGAAGGAGGGAGGTCAAATAGTGAGGAGAAGAAAGGGAATAACACGGTACCTGCGAATAATAAGAAGTTTATGTATATGTATACGTGTTTGTGCCTGTGTGTATATATATAAAATACATGTATCAAAACCACTTCTATTATTAAGTAACTGGTGCTCCAGATTGAAGGCTTTTTTCATCCTGAGATTCCTGGAGATATGCACCAGTGATACCACCAGAACTGACACTGTCCAAAGGGAATTATTGCTTTGGAGACTCAAAGTCCAAGGTCAGTCCAGAGAACCTCTCAGCCAGGTCCTTTGGGAGTCGTAGAAGTAGACCCTTGCTGTGCCCACAGAGGTGGCTCTTTAAAGTTTTATATTTTGGAAATGAAATTGGATAAGGAAAATTCATGCCAATAAAGTGAAATGTCTTGTCCAAACGTGAAAGAAAAAAAAATAAAAAAATAAAAAAATCATACCAGGACTGTGAGGAAGAGAGCACCCTGGAGTCTTTTTTGACAAACATTCATATGTTGTGCTGAGAATAACTGTGAGCTGAAAGCCTAGAATATAGCTGAGCTGCCTCTTTAAACACAATACCCTTTCCCTTTTTTTCATTTAGTTATCTCCTTCTCTGCTCTGTGGCTCAATCTGCATATGTTATTGGCCTCGATTCCCAGGGCTGCCACCTTAATCTGTAGTAGCTAATAGTACAACCTCACACATGGCCTGGGACCAGGCTCAGGTTAACAAGAAATCCAAAAGCAAATGGCTGGGGGAGGTTGCTATAAAATAACCACTTGAAAATTCAGGCTGTGATTTTTTTTCACATTTGCATGGAGGAAGCAAAGCTTTTAGTCTCAGAGGTTCAGTCAAATGCATTAAAAAGATGAACATTTTAGTTAATGTTCTAAGATTTCTAAAAGCAGTTTTGATTGTGTACTATTAGCATTAATTAATTTCTATACTGAGACCAGCCATTATATTAGTAGAATGCATATTTTAATCAATTTCTACTTGCTGTTTTGTGCAAGTTAAAGGTAGCTTTGTGGTTTGTGCCTAGTTTATACAGTGCATTTAACTCAATGTGCCTTAGGTAATGCTCATCTGAGGTTCAATGTATACTCTAATCAGAGCATGATACAAGAATTATGAATGAAACCCCGATATGTAATGGGGTTGTTTTCATTTTGGACCATAGTGGAATATACCTTTTCTAAACAGGTGCTTGGATGCATTATTAAATAACACAATACTCTACTGCACTATCATCAAAAGCAGGCATAAACAGTTAGGATTAAACCTATTTTCAACAGTTTACCTGCAATTGAAGGCAGCTGTTTGATATACATTTGCAATCATTCTGTCATGGGTAAATTTAAAAAGATCAGGTCAAGTGATTTTAAAACAGTTTTCAGATTATTATTTTAGAAATATTTTATCATTTGTTATGAACAATTAAAAAAAAATAGTCGAAATTAAGTAATTTCTCTTTTTTTTTTTCTCACTCTTATTTGACAAACAGTGAGAGCTGCTCCTCAGAACTGCTAAAAAGCATTTGAAATTGTTACAGTACTGTTGTTTATTTCTTTGTTCATAAGCACTGCTGATTATTCAAGTGACTAGATCACCTCCTCTGTCCTAGTCTCAAGGATCCCTCTTCTTCCTCATCCCTTGGCACTTCCCTCCCAGCCCAAGGGAAAACTGATGTTGTGTCTCAGCAGCAGAGGAAGGGAAGACCAGGCCAGGACTGGCCAGATAAACTCAGTATAAATTCAGGAAAGATGAAGTCCTGAAAGAGAAAAGAGAGTGTAAGGACAGTAGGGTTAAAAGGGCATGAAAAGAAAAGGTGCAATGGGGGCTAAGAGACATTCAGAGAACATTTGATACAGGGAAGTCTCTTAAAACCACAATTTCTCAAGACAGGTCTATTTTCCTTTCCTCTACACTCTACCTTTTCATGACTGCTCTCCACCCATTCCCAGAATCACAGAATCACAGAATCACAGAATAGTCTAGGTTGGAAGAGACCTCCAAGATCACCGAGTCCAACCTCTGACCTAACATTAACAATTCCTCCACTAAACCATATCCCTAAGCTCTACATCTAAACGTCTCTTAAAGACCTCCAGGGATGGTGACTCAACCACTTCCCTGGGCAGCCTATTCCAGTGACTAACAGCCCGTTCAGTAAAGAAGTTCTTCCTAATATCCAACCTAAACCTCCCCTGGCGCAACTTTAACCCATTCCCCCTCGTCCTGTCACCAGGCACGTGGGAGAATAGACCAACCCCCACCTCGCTACAGCCTCCTTTCAGGTACCTGTAGAGTGCAATAAGGTCTCCCCTGAGCCTCCTCTTCTCCAGGCTGAACAAGCCCAGCTCCCTCAGCCGCTCCTCGTAAGACTTGTTCTCCAGACCCTTCACCAGCTTTGTTGCCCTTCTCTGGACTCGCTCGAGCACCTCCATGTCCTTCTTGTAGCGAGGGGCCCAAAACTGAACACAGTACTCGAGTAGCAGCCTCACCAGAGCCGAGTACAGGGGGACAATCACTTCCCTGGACCTGCTGGCCACGCTGTTTCTAATGCAAGCCAGAATGCTGCTGGCCTTCTTAGCCGTCTGAGCACACTGCTGGCTCATATTCAGCCGACTTTCAACCAATACTCCCAGGTCCTTCTCTGCCATGCAGCTTTCTAACCACGCATCTCCCAGACTGTAGCTCTGCTTGGGGTTGTTGTGCCCCAGGTGCAGGACCTGGCACTTGGCCTTGTTGAACTTCATACCGTTGGCCTCGGCCCATTGGTCCAGCCTATCCAGATCCTCCTGCAGAGCCTTCCTACCCTTGAGCAGATTGACACACGCACCTAACTTGGTGTCGTCTGCAAATTTGCTGAGGGCGCACTCAATCCCCTCATCTAGATCATCGATGAAGATGTTAAAGAGGACTGGCCCCAGTACCGAGCCCTGGGGGACTCCACTAGTGACCGGCCTCCAACTGGATTTGACTCCATTCACCACAACTCTCTGGGCCCGGCCATCCAGCCAGCTCTTAACCCAACGAAGTGTACGCCAGTCCAAGCCATGAGCAGCCAGTTTCCTGAGGAGAATGCTGTGGGGAACGGTGTCAAATGCCTTACTGAAGTCAAGGTAGACCCCATCCCAGAGCACCCAAGGCCTGCCACCCTATGCTATGAGCCAGCTGATCATCACTACATCAAAGGACAGCACCACCCCATTCCTATCAATGAGCATGTCCCTGTTTTGCCCTGAAAAGTCATTCCTCACAACCACAATTACAACTTTTTGTGGTCCCATCCCTCCCATGTTGCCCTTTCCCACACATTGTTCCTCAAGTTTTTCTCCTCTTGTTGCCATTGTGGGACTTTCTGTTCTCCAGACATTTTTTGAGGCTCAAAGGGAGGTCAAGTTCAGGGTGCCAGGAGCCATATGCAGACACTGTCTTGGTCAAGCTGCTTCAAGGTTGAACAGACTGGACAAACAAATGTTGAAGGGGAAAATGGAAGTATAACTTCACAAGCAGCCTTTCAGGCTTGTCTCATGTAATCTGAGCTGCCTGCTAGACTAAGCACTATGCCAAGTGCCTGTCCATGAATAACGCCCCCCCCATCTTCCCCAGTCATGCATGTCACAGAGCAAAGAGCTATGGATAGACCAAAAAGAGTCACAGATAAAATGGATGTATAAGCAATATTTCTATGGCTCCCTGAAGATGACCTCATCTTCAAACACAATATAAACCAGGTTCATATTTACATCTCCTCTATAACACCATTGTCCTGGCAGGAGCTGAGGTCACTGCTGCTGTGCTCCAGATCAGCATATCCCGAAGTCAAGCTTCAAAGTACTAACCTTCTGTAAAGATTCTTATAAGAAAAAGTGATGACATCAGTTTTCACCATAACATAAAACAGGGCCATCAGTGGCTGCCATTCTGTTGTTCAATAGATCTCAAAGATCAAGTGGTGTTAGTTAACTGAGTTTTTCCTGTATTAATAACTCATATTACTGATTACTAATATAGCATACATAAGCTGAAGGTATCTGGCATAAACAAGCACCATTGGATTTTACATTGGCAAATCTACAGTGATGTTAAATATCTAAGAAGACATGAGGAAAAAGAAACCATTGTAATTGATGCCAAAAAAAAAAAAGTTGCCACTCCAACGGTTTCTGAGATTTAAAAACTCAAGAAAAATTCCATGAGTATATGGGCAACATACTTATTACCATTCCAGGCCATTTGGGCTCCAAAGATATATCATGTCTGTTCTTCCTGGCATCTGTAATTCAGTTTTGATGCCTGCTCACTCCTAGTCCCCATCTTAGAGTAAGGAGCTGGTCTACGAAAGCAGGTCCCAGACATTGCTGCACACAGGCTTACGGAAATGACTTTCTAGCCTTTACTAGATGCAATTGCAATCAATCACCTACAAATGAAGGCTTCACTAGTTCATTACCAGTTCCCTGAGCCATCCAGCCTCCCCAAATGCTTCATAAAACTTCTAGATTTCTAATATTTAAATTAAGTGTTTCTATTACCTAATACTTAGCAATGCTGCTTATGTTTCTCTTGATTTTTCTTTTCCTTCATGGACTTGGGTTAGAAAAACTTCTGTATCAAATGTATATCTTAATTAAAGATAAGTTGTTTTAAGTGCAGGAAAAATTAAAAAAAAATAAAAATAAAAATCAAAGTTATCATTTTTCTCTCTGTTTCAAAGATTCAAATTCCAGAAAGAGAGCAGTTAGACTTTAAAAGAAAAATTTATGAGTATTTCCCTCTTGGTACTCCTTTCAGTGCTTCCTAATTAAGGACAAGCCAATACAGTATCATGTACCAATCTGGTATTTATTAACAAAGCTAGTCATGATTTTTAACTGATTATAGCTCAGAGGATCCTCCCCTCATTAATATAAATGAATTAGGAGGAATAGTGCCAAATGTTTCAAGTGGGAATTAACATTAGACTGCAAGGTATAATTAGTTGAAAATGCTAAATACATCAAAGTATTAATTTGGGTATGCATATATATATGCCTATATGTGTACCACATTTATATACTTTCTAAAAATATGATGTATATGTACACACAATTGCATACATCAACTTAAGTGCAGCTTATAGATGGATGCATACCTGTTTTATTATATTATACCCTGCAGCTAAGGAAAGTATGGTATCTAGCTGAAAGAGGATTACAAAATCCAGGGAACAAAAATAGGGAGACATCCACACAGGATAACTTTGATAATGTATTTCATTTAAGGCAAGGAATCTCTGAATCAAACACCATTGTAGGTACAACATCACAGCCCTGTTGTCTTGTTTTTTGTTAGCCTCATAATTGTGTAATTTTCTTTCCTTTCCCCCCGTGATTTCTGTGCTTGTATGTGTGTCTATGTGTGTTTGTGTCCATATGTACTTGCTAGTCTGTGTGAATACAGTGAGTCTGAATCACCACAGCCCAGGCAATAATTTTACTCAGCATTTCAGATGTTTAGATTTATATAATACTTTTTTTCAGTGCTTGTGACACCTTCTGCAGCTGTTTGGGAGAGCCTCTCAATATTCCTGGAAACAAAAGTTATTTGGGAAACAAACAGCAAGGTCAGAATATCAAACAACAGGCAGAGAGGCAAATCAGGAAATGTAGCAGAAATAGCTCACCTTTATTTCTCAGCTATACTCTGTACTCAGCTGGAAAAAATAGCCTCTTTTTCATCACCTTCTGAAACCAAAGCTCATGATACTCAGTGAGGTACAGGGATTACAATCTAAACAAGCTGAGAGCTAAGCTACTACGTTTGGGGCTTGTTGGGCCTGTTAATTTTACACAAAGGTATAAAACTGGGCTAATCCAGTGGGTGGCCAAATGTTGCTGCAGGGAAAGGCTTTGTCCAATTTTCTGGACTGATATTCATGCTTCAGAAAGCAGTCACATTTATTATGAACCAAACAAGGTAAAGGTGGATGCAAACAATTTAAATGCAGAGGAGAGGATGGATGGAACAACTCCATGACTGCAACCACATGATATGTTGCAAGAGTGATGCTTGTACCTCCCAGCTGCAGTGAAGGACTACTAACCTCGGAACACTCCTCAGCTATGGACTCAAGTCTCTAAAATGTAGCCACAGTGAAATCAGGTTTAAACCTTATCACATTATTCACATGAATTTTCAGCCACAACTATATGCAGGGATCCGTGTCACACATATAAGAACTGCCAAACAGGATCAGAGCTATTATCCTTTCTGTGACCATTGGTGGCATTAAATGCTTAGGGAAGAAATGTAATAGAATGGTCATTCCTTAAATATACTCTCCTTGCTTCCAGCATTTGACAACTTACTGATGTCTAGTAGGGAGTTGCATCAAAAAGTTGTGTCTAATAGTCCCAACAGGAGGACAAAGTGACCTTGTGTTACATGACTTTGCCTTATCTTTTTTTTGAAATCTTTTTTTTTTTTTTTTTTTGGTCCCCACAATATTCTCTAGCAGCCAGGCATAATATTTCTGAGAAAGTACAAGCTTTCTTCAAGAGAAGACATGGAGTAGTACATGGAGTAGTTTTGTTTATTAAATAGTTCCATGGTCCTTTCACTGATTGTTCCCAGGTTCTTGTTCTTTGAATTTTTCTTCTGTCTTCACCTTCTCCAAGCCTTTCATGACATAGCAGACTTTTCTCTCTTTGGTTATTTTTTGTTTTGCCCAGTTAAGTAACCTAGTGTACTTATAAGTTTACAAAATATGCAAACTGATGCATGAAAGCATACAATTTTAAATAAAAAACTTTTACATCATGCTCATATTAATTCTCTGTTACTTCATAGATAGCATTCCATCTACTATATTAAAATATGCCTTTGAACAAGTGTATAAATGGAAAGATTAAGAGATTACAAAGAATTCAAAGTAAAGACTGTATCTTTGCATGTACAGTAACACGTACGATGGTGGTGCCTTTAAACATGACTGTAACAAAGACAGTAAATACTGATAACAAATGTATGGAATAGCAGCACTAACATAAGAACATTTAAAGACTAAGTTACTGTACTATTAAAAAAATATATGTTGGGTTAATAGTGTTTTCTTTCACCAGTGGAGAAAGCCCTTTTTGGGCTTCCACTTGTGGTCATAACTGCTTCACTGGTATTTTAACCTTCAGGATTTCTATTCCTCTAAATATCTAATTAGTACTGCTGTTTTAATGGTTTTATAAAAGCATCTTGGCATGTATGCTCAGAATGGCCTAGTGCCAAAGTACCATAACGTGCAGGAACAGTAATGATTCTGTCTCTGCTCTGACTCTTTGTGATAAATATGACAGAAAAAAATCAAATGTAAAACTAACATGACAACTCACATATTTGATGGATTTCATAAACCCTATTCAGAACAAGGCTTCCATATCTTTGACTGGCCATTGTTTTTTTTTAGACATACAGCATGTCATTTGTTCCTTTTTTGCCTTTTACTTCTTCATGTCACCCTTGACCTACACATCTTCATCATACATATTGGCCAAATCCTGTCACCCCTACCTTTGTGAGACAGCTGCAGGGGAAAATGACCAAGGCATAAAGGAACAAAAAAGATATGGTATAGAAACTCATAAGGGATTTTTAACAGAAGAATGTCTGAGAAGTTTGATTTTGCTCTAGAGTCACATCCTAATGCACAGCATGGGATGTTCAACAGATGCTGAACCCACTACACTAAGGCAGTATCAGAAGTTAAAGCACTGCTATACATTCAGCCAGATAACTTTTTCTATACACTGATATCTTCTGTAAAGGGCCCTTTTCCTAAGCATCTGGATGACATGAAGACTTACATTAATACAAAAATCCCACTATAAAGGTTGAGGTTCTGACCTAATGCTTCCTCCCACTCATTCAAAATAGCCCTTAAAGCAGCTTAGACCAGTCTCAAAATCAAAGTATGATGTTCTCCACTTCTGCTTCCTGGTGGATAATGTATAGCTGTACCAAGTATATCTCACACACCAGCAAGGTCTAACTACAATAATGGTCCTTTGGTGCCACTAGCAGTCCACATAATTTACAGTCACCCTCAGATTGCTCTAACTCATGGCAAGGGACAAAAGCTGGCTAATGATCAGTCAGTGCAAGGTGGCATCTTTGCTCACACCTCCCTCCCAATTAGCACTCCTTGCTCCTTGCCTGCAGCAGAAAATCTGGGCCTTTATATTATTTTCCCACAACAGCAGCCTCCATCATTAATTAGTGTATGGAAGCTCTGGAGATCCATTGGGAACGGAGAAAAAACATTCTCCTGTGACAGTGCTACTCATGCTAACAACTCCAATTCCCCTCAAGCTGTCAGTGACACATCCTTGAGCTTCTGGTGACCCTGCACAAGACCTTCCTTTGGACTCAGGAAAGGAAACAATGAGATATACAACTCATGAAGATTATGGCTTCCTGAGTCATGATTGTATTATCTTTATCTAATGGGGTTCAAGCTAAGTCCGAAGCCTTTACTGTAACTGGGACATTTGTAATGTCTCTATCCCATTCTTATTCTCTGTTGACTAATAATGCAGTTTAGCTTACAGTGATGTATCAGTTTTGTATTGTTTTTCAGTAAGGACATGATCTGGGTGCCCCTTCTTTGTTTTCCCACCTATGTTCATAAAACTAGCAATAATGCTATATCTTTGGACCTTAGAAACACCATCAGCTGGCTTAAAATAGGAAGCTTTTAGGCAGACAGACAAAAGCTATCTTGAGGGGAAAAAGAATCTAAAAAAAAAAAAAAAAAAAAAAAAAGAAAGACAAAGGTCTGTTCCTGTGCTTTGTTTCCAGCAGAAATCTGGCTAAACTAGAGATTTCTCAAGAAATCTAGAAGTTATAATTATCTTTTAAATTTTATCTTTTGAAAAACTATGGATAAGATCTGGAGTTTTAGGTATCAGATAAAATTTTCTGTCATTCTTTCATCAGTCATAATGTCACGTTTACTTTTTGTATGATATCAGGTACAAGAAGAAAGTATACACATGACATATGTGATATCAGTCAAAAACACCATTAAAATGTACACTAAGAAACATGCAAGCACTTTTCCACTGACAATTAGTTTTCCAATTTTATGTAGCTTTTTTGCAGCTGAGGATATTAATCCAGATTCACAAGCAGCTTTGCCCGGCAAAGAGCAGCTAAAGAATATATGATTTCTTTTCTCTGGAGTTTTATTACACAAGGAAAAGGTCCTGGTGAACTCAGTATCCACCCAGTTCAGATCATGGCTGCGGCTGTACTACAGGACTATATACCTTGTACTGATTAGGCTCCCAAAGTCCTAGTTTGACATCCACTTGTTTCAGCTTAAATCTGCAAATGGTCCAAGGTCAGACCTTTGGCTGTTGTAAGGTGGAGATCAGCAATCTGAAGGGGATATCCCCAGGATATTAAATCTATTGACCTATTCACCCAAAAACTCTGATAGTTGAAAAGAGCTGTCAGTCACTAACACTGAAGTCTCTGCTAAGCAGGATATGAAGTAAAACAAGCACGTTTGGGGATTATTCCCTAACAGTGTCCCAGTTCAGATTTTTTATTGACCTAGGGCATAAGTTAACTCCTATGATAAGGGTCTGCCAATAAAAGGCAGAGTTGTCAGTACAGATCACAAGGGAAAATTAAGTTCAAAAATCAAATTCAATCTTTAAAAGTTAAATAATGTTTCTGGCATCAATAAATTCGAAGTAAAATCCTGTTTTTTCTATTCACATCCTTTTCCATCCTCATCCCATTAATGATGAAGTGCACATACCTAATGTGCCTGGTCTGATATTATCACATATAGAACATGTCACCTTCAATCCCCTTCTGTCTGTAATTTAAGCATATATGCTATTGGGCAGAAGAACACTTATATTGCTCCCCCCACCTTCTTTCCAGGATTGAAAGGATTGAAATAGAAAGTTCTGTATCTTGCTGAAACACCCATATGGAGGGCTGCAGATGTGAGAAGGATGGAGAGTGGATAAGGACCAGGACAAAAGAAAATGTAAAAGAGGCAAAATATTTCAGCTGTCTTTTAAAATATCAGCTGCCTTTTAAAACATATAAAGTTAACTCAGATCAAATTGATTCCAGAACAGTATGCATTCTATTCCAGCAATATCTATTGCCATATGGGACTTTTAAATACTGGGTTTGGAAAGGAAAGAAAAAGAACACAAGGTAGCCTAGTTAAAAACGCACCAGAAGTATGAAGACAGCAGCCCAGTCTGTTACTTGATATTCAGACCTTCTTAGAACTTTACTGGGATTTTTCTTCTTCTTTCTTCTGGGGGATTCTACATTGCTATATGATCAAATGCTTGACAGCCATTTTCAAGTAATTTTGCATGATTTCCATACTGAAGAAGCATTAAATAAAAGATTCCAAGAAACTAGTCAGACTCTTTACATTTTGCTGTTTTCTCCAGCATAAACACCCTAACCAGTGCCCCTAAGTATAGTACAATATCATACTGTTTTCCGTATTTTCTTTTCCTCATAGAAAATTCAAAGCGTTTATATGTTTTCATATTTGTTATACATTTCGATCAAATATCTCTTGAATATGTAGAAGGGAACAATCAAATGTAGGAACAACAATATTTTTGAGCGTATTTGACTATGAGTGTTCAAGTACATCTACCTATCCTGTGATGCATTTAAATTCTCTTCATGAACAGCTTAGGATAAATAAGTTTTTCGGCACTATGTATGGAGTTAAAAAATATACAAATCAAGTAAAAGTATGTTAAAAGTAAAGTACAACTGTGAGATAACAAAATAAATGTAAAAAGGAAGAAGCTATATAGTCTAACTGCAAATTACTCATCTCAATGGCATAACAAGAAGAAAAATGTACATGACTTTGGCATTACAGTCAGCATCACAATTGTTCTGGTAAGAGGGGAAGGGGAGAGAGAGAGTTTGACTTTAGATGCCTAAGTGTTGCTTAATAGCAGGGAAGCAAGAATTCTACTTCATAAAGTAATTTTTGTAATGTTTTGTAATTTTTGTAATGTTTTGGGGCTATTTGGGTGATAAAAGTAAATATTAATCATTGTCTAGTAAACTACTACACTAAATTTCTATTTCACTTATATCCCAGAGTGAGGTACTCATATAGAAACAATTGTACTCTTTTCATTAATTTCATAGAATCTCAGAATCCTTTAGGTTGGAAAAGACCTCCAGGATCATCAAGTCCAACTCTTAACCTAGCACTGCCAAGTCTGCCACTAAACCATGTCCCCAAGCACCACATCTGCACATCTTTTAAATATCTCCAAGGATGGTGACTCAACTACTTTTGTAGGTGGCCTGTTCCAATACCTCACAACTCTGTAAGTGTAGAATTTTTTCCTAATATCCAAGCTAAACCTCCCCTGGTGCAACCTGAGGAAATTTCCTCTTGTCTTATCACTTGTCTGGGAGAAGAGACTGACCCCCACCCACAATAAGGAGAGCAATAAGGCCTCCCCTGAGCCTCCTTTTCTCCAGACTAAACAACTCCCTCAGCTTCTCCTCACAAGACTTGTTCTCTAGACCCTTCACCAGCTTCATAGCCCTTCTTTGGATGCACTCCAGCATCTCATCCTTCTTGTAGTAAGGAGCCCAAAACTGAACACAGTATTCATGGTGAAGCCTTACCAGAGACGAGCACAGGGGAACAATTACTTCCATACTCTTGCTGACCGCAGTATTTCTGATAATTTGAAACTATTCTGCAGTGACTAACGTGAACATTTCTGCCAAAGCATTCAAGATTGTTTCTGCATTTGTGTGTGTATTTAAGATCATTAGGCAATGCTGTGAATAACTGCAAATATCATGTAATAGTGAAATATCTTTATCATTCTTTAAATCCAATGTAAAATGTTTTTAAAATATAAACATGCCTCATATAAAGAAAAGAAAATCTATTTGCCTTTTTATTTCAGAGGATGCATTATTGTCTCAGAAACTTGTTTAAAGGTGACCTACAAATAATTTATCAGCAGTTAGTTTTATATAGCTCATATTTTATGATGAATGAATCAAGAGTGCCAAAGGTTTATTTTATATGTGTTACTTGTGTAAGGTGTGTTTTGTTTTTTTTTTTTTCTTTGCTTTAGGATATTTTTAAATGTCAGTTTTCATTTTCCTGTATTTTAATCACTGAACTGATTAGCGATTTAAAAAATCCATATCAGCATGGCTGAAGAGGATGAAGAAATTAGAAATATTTTATACTTACCCTCTCTAAAAGGTTGTTCTGTGATACAGCTACAACAGTGTTAACAAAAGAAAAATACAAAAAGTATCAGGGATTATCACTTAAACTCCTTTTCTTTCCTTGATTCATTCCTCCCTTTATCTTTTTTGACTCTTATGATGTCATCTGTTCACCAGCTCTTCAGACATAGATCTTGGTAAATGGACTTGGACATATAACAGGAAAAAGAAGGAACGGGGTGGGGATGTAATACAACTGTCAAGCCTTTTTACATTTAATAAAGTGCTAAAAATTTAACCCAAGCTATGTTCACTTTTTCCTTGTTTATGTTTAACTCATTCTTACTTTAAAAAAAAAAAAAAAAAAAAAAAACTTACTGCCTAACATAAAGAGATAAGATCTCAAGGTGTTCAGTTTTAAAGATTATAGCCAAAACCCTTTCCTTCTACTTAGGAATGGAGTGAAGAACTAGGGCACTGATTTGCAGTAGCAAAAGATGGGAGAACTGATATTCAATTCTGTTTAACCGAGCACATTATGCATGATGTATAAGGGACTCACATTGCTCCTTTACATCAACACCTGAAACAGGTATGGAGGCAGCCAATTTCCATTGGCAAGGAAGAATCATCCTGTCTTAATTTATAAGGTCTTCATCCATCCATCTTGGCAGCAATGGCATAGCATGTTTGGCATAGACCCTAGTTCAAGGACTGAAATGAGGATGCCCTACTCAGCTAACCAAAAGTGCTTTGTATCTGCCTTCCTCATCTCTGCAGGCAGTAGAATGAGGTCTTCTGACCTGAACACCTAATCGACATAGTCAGTACTTAAGGTGATGTCCCTATGAAGTAAAAGACGATCATGACGAGATTGCTTTTTAAAAAGAAAGGTGATGTAAATAATATCAAGAGGCATCTTGAGGCGTTGAGAAATGCAGGAGACAGCTCAATCCCAAGGAAGGACTAGTGACACCAGTCCTGTCTTCACTGTCACAGAAAACCTTTGTTGCAAGTAATATAAAATTGTAACTTTCATCAGTTTCACAAGGCTCTGCAGATGAAAGTGCACAGTTGTGAATAATACTGCTGTTTTGGATGGAAATGCATTGGTAAAGCTGTGTGAAGCTGTTTTGCGTAAACTCATGCCCATAATATTCTAGCTCCTAGCTGGTGCTACCTGTCGTGTAAATGCTGACAGATCCCTTTTTCTTACCTGTCTTAGTGCTTTGAACAAATCAGGATAGAATTTTCTGCTTCTTACCTGTTTTTATTTCTTTATCCCCAAGTGCTCAACCTCCTGAAAACTTTTGTAGCTGAAGCCATAACAGTAGCAATATCTTACAAAAGAACTACCTACTACTTTTTCCAAGCTACTAATTTCTTTGGAGAAATAAATGTTTAATATTAATTTCCTTGATTATTCTCATTATATTTAATGTTGGGACAGAGAGAGAGAGAGGGAAGCAGCTCAGTCCTCTGACTGTCTCTCATTTATGCTTGGTTCTGAGTAAGTGTCAGATGTTTGTCAGGGTATGTCACAGACTTCAGTGCAAAACCTATGGATTTACTTCGTTATGAAAAGGAACTGAGTGCCTCCAATCATTAAGATACATTTCTAATGGCAACCTTTCCAGGATCTAAGACCTTAGGCTTGCACTGAGAAAGGTTTACTACACAGAGTGTAACAGTCAAAAGCACAGCAATGAATTTTTCTCTTTTTTGTCAGCTACTGATCTTCATCTCTCATGCATCCTCCTGAAGTGGGATGTAGATGCAGCACTGGCTCATTTACTCAGAGCTATCCTCTGCTCCTTCTCCACCCTACCAAGCTGTTTGTGGTTGCTCGCTGGAGCCATCTTGAGTGTATTTGCCACCAGCTGCTTCCCACAACCTCGTTGCTCCCCTACCCACCTCCAGAGTGTTGCACCACACTGCAGGAGCCCACAGTGCCATTTGCCAACACCATCTGCTGGACCTCCTGAGCCAAGATTACCTCCTCCTAAGCCCACACCCTTTCTATCAGGGTTTCAAAGCCTGCAAACAAGGGGTCACAATCTGAAAAGAAAGGCTCAAAAAATCTGAAACTGCTGTTCTTATTCCCAGCATCTTTTCTCTTTCCAGCACACAAACATCCTGTTCATCTTGCAGTAATTGTTCTGGTGGAAAAATAAAATTTCTTTACAACTTTTGGCTGCTGGTTTAAGCACATGAGTGGCCCCAGCAAATCTGTAGGGTGATAGTCTTATTATATCTTCTCTATCTCCAGACTGTCCCAACCCAAAGAACTGAAACTGAAGACCCAGATGGTGGATATACATACTTATACGTAAATCCCAGTCTCTATAGTGAATACTTTTAGTAATATAATTTAAGAGATTGTTTTATTTGTTTGACCACACTGTTTATTCCTATATCTCATGCTTGTGATACACTGACTGGTCCCTACACATCCTTAACCTCCAGGAGTCTCTTGCTTATATATTTCTCCCTTTCATCTCTAAAGCATCTACATTGTATTGACACACCACAGTGGTTCTGAAGAGCTTTAATCTTCCTCTATTAAGGTACTCTGTTGCTTTTCTTGCTGTTTACTCTTTGTTCAGAAAAACCTGTGCTTTCAGCCCTCAGGTTTCATCCCATGTTACAGTAGAAAGTTTCCTCTGGGTCCCCTGTACATTTTTCAAGGACCATGGTCCTTCTACAGCTGCACTGAGTATGAGGACATGTTATTGACTCAGATTGAGGAGAAAACCTATGAAATCTAGTCTCTGCATGGAAAATAAGCCTCAGGTTATTATGCTGTTGTGAAACCATAGGGTCTTTTCTCCATCTTCCATTCAAACACATCTAAAAATGCAAAGAGCAATTTTTTCCTTTGTAAATCATATTTTTCCAATGGTTTTGGTCAGCTGCTGGGAAAAAAAAAAAAAAAAAAAAAAAAAAAAGAAAGACAGACCAGAATCCCCAAGTTCTACTTCTGCTTTTAACTCTCAGCCAGATGTAAGATTTTCTTAGTTCCCTTCTTCAAAGTGTTCCTCAGTTTACCAATTTACAAAGTTACTACAACAACAGTGACATTTCCACAGGAAAGCAGAGAGAAAAAGCAAATGTTTGCATAAAGACTTCAACAATGGAAAAAATAAAATATCGGATAACTTATCTTAAAAATTAAAAATGTGAAAGATTATTTGCATATCTACACATCAACTTAAGCCTTGAATCTGTTTGTAAGTGAACCATCCGATGTGAACCCTGCACTCTGTTTATAAGGCACATTGTTTCCTTTATAAAGCCTACAGAAGCCAGACTTTGATTTGAATACAATAAAATTGCAGAAACAGCAGAAGCTGGCCATGTAACTCCTATTTTAATGAATACCTAAAGTAACAGTCCTCTAAGCCATTGTGTCATCTTTCAACTCATGTCCCTCCCTCCCCCTCTCTGCACCAAACTCGAGGAAAAGAAAAACTGATTGGCAGGTACTGTAGCTGGCGTGAATAACCACGACTATATATCTTGTCAAAAATCAGCATGTACTTTAAAAAAGAAGAAAGTAAAATATGAAGATAAGAGGAATAATCTGAGGCTCTCCCATATTCTCATTCAAATTTTTCTATTTAGATTTCACTATATTTCCTTTTTTAACCTTCTCCTGCAGGTCTTTATATATAGGACAAAAAAATCCACTTCTGTCATTTAAAGCATGATGAAAGTACCAAAGAAAAATCTATTTTCAGCTGTTTCTCGTTAGAGCACTTTTTTGCCACTGTGATGAAAGTCGATGCAAAGAAAGAAAGACGAGTCACTGATGAAGATGAAGAAGCATTTCTGATCAGCCATCTGTTCAAGCAATTAAACCCCTCGCAAATAAAGTTGTGTATACATATATAGTGAGCCCATAAAGATATACATATCTATGTGTACACTGGCATGCAAAGACATACATATAAATACCATGTAAAGTCTGCTTTGCATATACTAAACTCTGCTTAAACTAGGCTTACATGCCGAGCATGGCTAATTAAAGGCATACATAGAGAAACACTGCAAATGTAAAATAGAATTTGGCCCCAATGGAGAACAAAGCCTTCTCTATTAGCATCCTTTTCTCTTAATGGTCCTTATGCAGTAAAAATAAAGTCCAAACACTATAATTTCACTCCCAGAAAAGTTACAAATACTGTAGGTATCTTTAGAAACAGCTGCAAAAGTGGATTCACTTCTGACAAGATTGGTGTTAATTACCAGTAAGGACTTCAGTATAATACTATTTAAATCATTTTAAATTATCCCTCTCAAAAATTAATTTTTCATCAAAGATTACACAAAAAAATCATGATATCATCTCTGCAGCTGCGATTTAGTAATAATTTCATCTATTATTACCAATGTCAGTTAGATAAAAGAAAAATGGCATCCTACTGTGCTGATTCCAGCATAGGCCATATATAGAAATTTTTAACTATCACTTATAATCGCCTTGATGAGCTTAAACCTCCTCTCAATTAACACCCTAAATGACACTGAGACATCTTAATGGAGGATGTAAGTAAAGGAAAAAGACTTTAATCAAAGAATAAAAAGAGAAGTGCCAAGCAAAAGGAGGAAGTCTGGCGCACCTCTCAGTGTCCAATCACACCGAGGTCCTTTATCTTGTCTTGAACTTCTTGTCATCTTAATATTGTGACTGTAACTTCACAGCAGCCATAAGGAAAAAAAAAAAAAAAAAAAAAAAAAACATTCTTATCTGTAGTTTGCATCCACGTCTGAGAAAGACAATAGATGTATACACTGAGCAGGCAAACACACAAACACAGACTAAATGAATCAAGAGACTGAGAAAAATAAAATGATTATAAGTTAAAATAAACCTTACTCCATTTTGGTTTCTCTTTCAATAGTGGTTCAGGGCAGACCTTAAAGATGTAATGATTTCCATACTATTCAATAAAACTTGAAAGAGCAGGTTCTGATCCAAACATCCTGACCCGAACAAAGTTCCGCTTTTACAACCAAGCTGTAATTATACTTTTAAAGCTCTCACTTGCCAGACAGCCATGTAGATTTTTGTTTAAATGGCACCTACAGTCAATATTATTAAGGGTATTCTTGTCTCTTTAAAATACCTCTAAGCATCCCAATACAAGCATTTAAATGCATATATATGCTAGGTGGTTGCGACAGCACTCTTCAAATTTCAGGAAGATTCAGACATAAGTCTGTGTCTAGTGGTTCCCAAACTTGTGAAGACAACTTTCTAGCCATCAGAGTAACCACACAAATGTTAGGAGCTGATAATCCTCAGCTACCTTCTTCAGGCTTCTTGCTATAACCTTGTGCAAAACCATTGGGTGATGACTGCAGCCTGAGAGCTGCTGATTTAGGCTGCATGTAGTCAAAGGGATGGGTAGCAGGTAGTTTTGCCCTGGTGTATGTCTTGGTGACAATCTGCCAGCTCTGAAAAGAGAAATAAGGTATTGAGAAGTGTGGTCACAAACACATCTGAGAGGCTTCAAGAGGCGCTGTAAGTGCCCAGGAACCATACATCGCTGCTTCAATAGCTAACATCACTGTTAGGTTTTGATGTATCTAGACTACCACAAATAGAAGTTCCTGTTCACTGTGGCTGTTCCCATGTCTGTAATTCAAAATATATATATATATTGTTTCATGACCTGATTTTTTTTTAGTTAATTCACTCATAATGAGAAGCAAATTAATATCTCTGGATGCATTAATGGTAAAATAATAATAATAATAATAATAATAATAATAATAAAATAAATTTAAAAAAAAATCTAATTAAAATCAGCAATGGTATTTCATTTCTTTCAAGTGTTTGTTTGCCCGTTAGAGCTTCACAAAGTGTTAGCTACAAATAATACTAGTTAAGGATTCAGCTCATTTTGATTAGGAAATCATTTGCAAATGGATTTTGCTTTTATTTGTCGTAGGTATTTGTTGAATAGTTCACTCAGCCATTTCATTTGCTGGTTGTTGCTTCAGCTTTTCACTAGTCACTCCTATCCCAGTGCTAAGCACACAGTATTTATGACACACAAAGCACTGTTAAAAGAGCCCCTAAGGTAAAGGTAAGAAATACTCCAACCTCTGCTCTATGACAGGTTCAGTATCCAGTAAATTTAGTCACCGCTCTTACAGAGAAATTGATCAAACCCAAGGAATTATTTCTCCTCCTGTGCTGAATGATTTTAGACACATGAATATTACATAGCAACTAATAATAAGCAACGGACTGTGTATTTTTAGGGAGAAATTTGCAGATGTGCAGTGATTCGTATTAATATCTGTGCAACTTTCAGCATTCACAAATATTACCCTGTCGTGGGGGCAGCTGTCTGAGTATTTCCAACTAAAGAGCTTCCTGTGACTCATAAAAAAGCAACCTTCCACCATTCACTCTCCAAACTGGTTTCTGCTCAAGCTCCCCACATTGTTGTCACCCCCCCTTCAAGTCCTCCTCCAACAGCCCCCAATTTGGTCTGGTCTTCTAGTCAAGCACATTTCTTTCTCTAATTAAAATTAAAGGAGGGTTGATTTTGCATACATAACACACAAGGTAGTAACAAAGTAACGCATGCAATTAAAAAAAAAAAAAAAAAAAAAAAAAGTGTTCACTGAACTGAAGGTTGACATCTTACAGGGAGAAAAAAAGAGAGAGAGAGAAACTAATAACTATATAATAACTATAACTTTACAGAACAAAAACATCTTGCATGGAAAAGAAGCATCACTTTCTGCAACTGCAGCTCTGACAGAAACTGCTGTATGGTCCACTGATAAACGCTAAGCACACCATCTTAAAGACAACACTCCCTTTTCTGTGTGATCAAGGAAACACTTATTTTCTTATCCAGCAGAAGAACTCTAAGTACACTGCTTTTAACTTGGTTTCCATTTCTATGTTTTACTAGTATGATAATCATTTCTGTTGATTACAGGTCTGAAAAAAAAAAGCCTTTTCTGATCAAAATGGCTATGGCAACAAGGAGCCTGAGGCAGACCTGGTAATGCTGATACTAAAAGGAAGTCCTATTCCTGGAATTGGGCTTGAGCTTCCTCAGCAATGACTCTCATAAACGGCATCTTTTCAGAGGGATGGGAGTGTGCCAGTCAAGACAGATCAAGAAATACTTCCAAGTACAGACAAACCTAGAAGCACTGATATTCAGAATCAGCTAAACAAAACCACATTTTGGTGTGGATGGATGTTCTTGCACTGGTTTATCACTTTGTGACCCACATTTAAGCCAGTGTTAGGAAGCTTATCAAGACAGTTAAATCTATCTAATGCTGACATTCATATCTCTTGCTCCCAGCTGTACACCATTACACCCTCTTTTTCATGGACACTGGTGCTTATCTGATCTTTTTGTTAACCAATTTAGTTCACAAAATGGGCAGAAAATGATGCGTTGTTATTTGCTGAATTTGTTTTCTGCCTCTATAGTGAGATGAAGTAGCTTACTAGGGCATCAGACAAGCTCCATAGCTCCATAACCACCATGAGAAGAAGGAAGGAAGGAAGGTTGTTTCCTCACAGCATCAACAGGATTTTAGGATGGATCAATCCACTGGGGACACCATTCCCCTTAACAGTGCTATGTCACTGCATTCAGAGCCACCATTTTGTCCATGTCAGAGAGATTGTTCTTACCAAATACAGGGAAGAATATTCTTACCAGAATCTGGTAAGAATAAAAGACAAGACTTACACAAAAACAACCTTTTTTTAATTCTTTTTTAATTTTATTTCAGGGGAATGAATTACACAGGGAAATACACCAGCCTGGCAGTTGAGATTTGTTGTTGGCATTGCTATGTTGGTTAAGTCTATGAGGAAGGAAAAAAAAAAAAAAAAAAAAGAAAAAAAAAAAAAAAAGAAAAAGAAACAGCAAACCACACTTTCCTCTCCTAACTAGCACTGCTCTGACTGCAACTCCCCTGATGTATATGCCATTTTATCTACAAAAGAGTACTTTTGCCCTATACTTATCTTATTCAGGAAGTTGTATTAGTTTATCAGCTTTTTGTGCCAGTGTAAACTTAGCTTCCAATGGAAGTGTCTGACAGTCTAGCTATATCACAAACCCTTTCTAGCTAGGATATGGTCATAGCAGGAACCTTTAGGCTTTTGATTATGAAGAAAGCCTGTATTTCAGTGGATGCCCTGACATGAAGCTGCACAGCTGCTATGAGGGTGCTATGTTTGCTTCTTCAGTCACCACCTTTCCAAACAAAAAAGGAATTATGCGTGTGATGTGAATAACAATAAATAAAAAAAAAATAAAATCTATTCAAAATGACTATGCCTTGTATTTCTTTGCCAGCAATAAAGGAGTTCACTCTACAATCCCCAGCACTCTGCAATTGCTTGAGAGCCAGGACAGCTCTCAAGCCAGGTCTAAATTATAAAGTGTTGTTGACAAAGCTGTTTCAGTCACAAGCATGAAAAAAATCACACCCTTAATTGATACAGATAAGCCAGAAACACCCTCTGTATAGATGCAAGAATCCCTTTGCTGGCATGGCTTATGTCATTCAAAAAGGTAGTTGAAGAAAAAAAAAGACTCCAAAATATGTTTTTCTCTTTGTAGAGCTAAGCCAACAAAGCCTGTGTATCATGGACCAATGATTCCCAATTTTTCTGCAGTCAAGACTTGCTTGGGAAAATTGGCAATGCATAACACCTCCCTGCATCCAGACCCCTTCTCCCAAACAGGGCTTTTAGCTGCCCATTGTCTCCTCTTTGCTGCTTCCCTTCTCATTTGTTCAACAGCTGCCTTGTTGCCCTATAGCTTCCTGGGTCCCCTGCTGCTCATGGGGCCATTTCTGTATAGACATGGTCAGCACATGTCTCCCAGCATTTCCGGTTGTAGCTGAACTCACTGGTTGGTAAATCTCTATCTAAACTTACACAGCCTGTCAGAATGAAAGTGTGGAAATGCTTTCCATATGACCATTTGGATTTGTCACTCTCAACACTGACAGTCATCAAATCTCAGGATCGCTGAGGTTGGCAAAGACCTCTAGACATCATGTAGTCCAACCCCATAGCATCATCTAGAAGAGGTTACACAGGCCTCTGTCCAGTTACCTTTGGAATATCTCCAAGGACAGGCACTATGGAGAACTCTATATTGTAACCAGTAGTGACATGGTATCATTTAAAATATTTCCCTCTGAAAGACAAACAAATAAAAAAAAAACAACAACACTTAAAGTCTGCACAGACTCCAGTACATTTTTGGTTCCATTACCCAGTAACTGGTACAGAGATAATCAGAGATAGAGAACACACCACATGGGGAAAAACATAAACTGGAGGTGCTATTCTGATACAAGAAAAGACATTTAAAAAACAGGTATTTTGGAAGGGTTAAAGCTGATTAGTTTTCTGCAGTTCTTCTGTCTTTCTGCAGAATCCTAAGCAATCAGAAGGCTGCACCCTCTCTATCCTTGTATTAAGGTTGCAACTTGACCCCTAGAAGTTTGAATCTTACTGATACTTTCAGGAATGCTAACAGATCTAAGGACTGATTTTTATTTTGCATATGAGATTTACAGTCATGTATTTCTACTGAGTAGATTGAGGTTATTCTTATTTTATATATATACATCCTTAAATGCCATCAAATTAGACTTAAAAATAAACCATTTCCTTAGAAGTACAAGTAAAACAGCATGAAATACACAGAGTTCTCTCCAGATTGTAGACATAGCCTTATGGGTATATGCTTATCCCCTCCTCTCTCTTTTTTCTTTAACTTATTTCTCAGTGGGATAGCTTGCCAGACCCACCCCAAGCCACTTTAGGTTCATTTAACTGAAGATTTAATCTTGCAGAATTGAATCCTCCTACACTATATCTTATGCTTGGATGGATCTATGGCTAACTGGACAGGTGCAAGGATGAATGATAATACATCACTATATTAGCAAATGCTGCCTTAATATTTAACTTTCTGAAGGAAACTCTGGCCTATAATGATGCTTCGTTTACTTTGGAGTTAAATACACAAACTCTACTGATGCCTATGGAGTTATATTAGCTTTTTGAAAGAGGTACATTTAAGGAGAATTAAGCTTTGCAAAGCTAGGCATAAGGGAATGATATTGACTTTTGTTTATGAAACAGTGTTTTTGATCTTAAAAGTAGAAAGGTGGGAAACAGAACGATAAATAACATCATCATAATATTTATATGAGAAATTGACTAAACAACTATTACCCAGCATCTAACTTTAGAAGAATTATTTGAAAAAGAATATATATATATATTCTTCAATATGAATTTAACTATGTGAAATAATTCTTCTGTCTCTGTCCCTCTTATTCATATCACAATATAGTAGCAACACAGTAATAACATATTATATATATATATAATATATTAGAGACTTTCTTCCTAAAAGAGCACAAAGTTCTGTGTAGATGATGAAAGTTTTTTAGCTACTTCTAAAAATCAGCTCCATCAGAGGTGAAACAGAGCAAGCACTTAACACATAAAAAAGGATGACTGTAAGTGAAGAAAAAGATTGTACCCAATTGAAATCTCAACGAATATAAGTAGGGAGAATGTAATCACCCAGTCAGAAGTTGATTAAGATACCATTCTTTCAGCTGCGAGACCTTTCGTTTCTCTAAGTGGCTAGGACAAGTTAACATTCATTCAAAAGATGGGATCTCACAAACAGCATGCTCTTCACAACAAAGAGGGGACAGATATGGAGAGAAACTGTATCGCTGGCTGAAATCTTAACACTGCACAAGTTCAAACCCAGGATTCTCCTTCTCTCTCACACCTGGAGCTCCTTCTTTCTTTCAAACACTGCATTTAGAAAGAAATCCTGTAAGGCAAGAAAAGAGATTATTTGGTACAGGAGAACAAAACCTATGCCTGAAAGATTCCTTAAAACAGCATGAGTTCCCCATGCAGGCTGCATCAGTAATTATTAAGTGGAAACAGCATTGTTATGCTTACAAAATTTTTCTCTGTCCATCAGTTACTCATATTCCAATAAAGTTTTTTGTTGTTGTTTGGTTTTGTTTTGTTTTCATTAAAATTATCAGTAGCAATTGAAAACTGCAAATTTCAGCTGAAGCAAATAGCAAAACAAACTGGAACTGTCTTCGGGCAGTTTCTGGAACCTGAGTTTCAGCTCCTGCTGTGTTCTCAGGGGCATGATATAGCAATCCCAAAGATTCTTTAATACATGCTGCAAGTATTTGGTCTTCAAGACTAAAAATGCATAGTGGTCTGCACCTCCATCGGAAAAAAAAATAAAAAAATGGTGAGACAAAAAACAAACAACAACAAAAAACTTTATTTTAGCTATACTATCTCAGCAACAGATACTTTGCTAAAGTATCACCAAAGCCTGCCCCTGTGGGAGAGAGAATGCAAAACCAGCCTTAGGGCAGTTGCTTCCCCAGGAGCTGCCACAGAGGTCATAATCCAGAGCATGTTCACGTATCTTCCATGCCCTCTTAATGTTTCTTGTGAAAGATGGACACTCATATAGCAAAACGTTATGCCAGGAGCAAATCAATGCAACTGTTCCTCCTTCTAATAATTTTAATACTGGATCATGATTAAGACATTAGGTAGACTGCAAAGTATAGCATAACACTGCCCTACTGTTAAGCTTTAATTAGTTAAGGCAGCATAGAGCCTCCCTGGAACAAGATGCTCATATTTCTTAGAAATGCAGACAGTCTTTTATAGAAGTATGAATTAAGAATAAGGGCTTTTTTTTTTCTTTTTTTTCTTTTTTTTTTTTCTTTTTTAATATATGCAAGGTAAAGGCAGGGAAGGGAATTAGGGCATTAAACCCTCACCGGGCAGATCATGAGCCGTCTCTTCAGGATGGTATTTGAAACAGAACTAGTCCCTGAATAAGAGCAGTAAGTAACAGTATAGAAACAATAGTATTAGTACAGGG
Organism: Oxyura jamaicensis; assembly: GCF_011077185.1. NCBI lineage: Eukaryota > Metazoa > Chordata > Aves > Anseriformes > Anatidae > Oxyura > Oxyura jamaicensis. The sequence continues at coordinate 40,884,725 of NC_048897.1, read as the reverse complement.
AAATGCCATACCCTATTTGATACAAGTGCAGCTGGGTGTCACAGGAAGGAGGAAATGGCCTAACATTAGTTGTGTTTTATTATTTCCTTGCTCTGTTGCTGATGCTCTGTGAGATATTTAGTGATGCACTTCACTCCCTACCAAAACTGGAAATAAAATATATGTGCCAAAGGCGTTTTGATCTGTGGATTAAAAAGACATAAAATAAATTAAATCTCACGGCTGAACATAGAAACACTGAAAAAAAAATAAAAAATAAAAATAAAAAAAATAAATGGCTTGACTAATTATGGGAATGTTTCCCCCATCAAACTGGCAGTAGTGACATGGTCCTGCCTAAAACAACAAGGAGTAATGCATAAAAAAGGCTGGCCATTAATGTTATGCCATGAAATGGTAATGCTTTCTTACAGCAAAATGTTGTATTAAGTTTCTGTATTGGAATTTGAGGTCTGTGGATATGGAGAATGGAACAATTTCAAATGAACAGCAGAGTTTGTCCTAAGTATAGTCACTTCAGTACAAAAATGAATGGGTTTGCAGGCATGTGGTGGAGAATAGTTAAAAATGACTGGAGTACTCTTCAGATTATTGAAGCAATCTAGGAAATCTAAATTGGTCTACAGTGCCCGTGCCCAAAGCACCCTATTCACTTCCAAAATGAAGTGCTCTTAAAATAAATAAATAAATAAATAAATAAGTGAAGCATTGCATTTGGAAAGAATCAGAGGTCTGGGCATGCACTATGCAGAACAATTTAAAATTACTGGAGCACTTCAGCTTCTTTTTTTTTTTTTTTTTTTTTTTAGCATGCACTTCTTTTTGGAAGTGAATCAAAAAGCATTCTATCATAGTAGGCAAACTCATGAATGATTTAAAAATTGAACCCTATGCAAAACAAAAGGGGGGGGAGGGGGGAAGATAATTAAAATAATAACACTACCTCCTCATCCCCCTGCCCTGAAAGCCACCGAAAGTGAAAGGGAATTGGAAAAGAAGGTAGGCAAGAGAATTAAAAAAAAAAAAAAAGGGGGGGGGGGAAGAAAAAAAAACATAGCTTCAAGGAGTTGTAGGGACATCTCTGACCTGGTCTGTATGTTATGCAGAGATCCACAAATCAATACACTGCTGGAGCGACAGGATGGTTTTGGGAATAGACCATAGTGACCCTGTCTCCTCACCTTTGGATATATGGACTTCCTTCACATCACAGAAAATGCCTCTCGTCCTTCCTGGTTGCATCTGAGCGTCTGCTCCCTTAACAGCTGCACTTGCCCACAACTGCTTAACAACATTTTTGTATAGATTTTTCTTCCTTCTGTGAAAGACATCTTGCATGGGCTGGTTCTAAAGATTTTGTTGTGATTTGGTCAGGGTTAAAGCTCCAGATCTTCAGTGTGTTGGACTATGGGGGATTTCAGCTTTCATTTAACTTGAGAGTGTATTTTCTAGTCCCTGCAGTTGATGAGAAAAACTTGGAAACATATCCCCAGGAAGCTAGACTCGAAATTCTAGCAGGCAAATAGAAAGATCTCCCCCTTCTCACTCCTCCCCACACAACCCAAATTATTTTTAAAGCTCAGACTTCCAAAACCAATTTCACAACCTTGCAATATGCGGGTCTGGTGGTCCCTTCTGCTTTGCCTCTCTCCTGGTATGCAAAGTTTCCTTGTGAGCTAAGATGAAAGGGAGAACATGGCGAGGAGAGGAGCCTACTAGGATCTTGGTCCCCTCACACCAAGGCCACCGAGGGCAAACACGCAGGTTGGAGGCCCATGGCCACACCAGAAAGAGCCTGGGGAGGGTTCATGGCTGTGGGACTGAGGAACACTGCAGGCATCACTCTGAGGAAAGGAGGAGAGTTGGCCTCGCTGCCAGCAAAATTAGGGCTCTCTTCCAGCACTCAGAAATGTACACACTTTTATGTATTTGCCACATGGTTCTGCTGTGCGGCAGCACGTGTTGTGTCTGTGCAATGCAGAGTGAAAAGAGCACCCGGCTGGAGAAGCACTGCTGTGGGGAAGTGGCACAGGCAGGCCGCAGTACCTGGGGTCGGGGCAGCAGCTAGAGACGCTCCTCTTCTGCATGCCAGAGGGGACGTTTGCACTCAGTTTCCTTTGTGCAAGAGTAGGAGCCCTGTTACCAGATACTTGGGAAGCTCTGGTCTGTATTTTCTCACCTGAATTTCATTATTGTTGGCCTGTGGCCTGGTGTTGCTGTCTGCAGCACAAAAATCTTAATGGAGAACAGGCCCCATTGAAGTAGGCAACAAAACCATAGGAGATGACTGTAAAGAGCTTACATTGATATTTGACAAGGGGCAAAGGGTAGAACAAATGAAACATTATTACGATTCCAGGTCCCCACGGTCTCACATCAGTGTCTTAACTAAAAAAAAAAAAAAAAAAAAAACGTACCTTCTCTATTAGTCCACAGCAGAGCAACTGTTGAAAAATCAAACCATTCTACCATAGCTCTCCCAAAAACAATCCACAACATAATTTTTCAACGCACATCCGTGCTTATGAGGAAAAACCCTATTAAAAAGGACCTTTGTGACAAATGCACCTCTGGTTCATGAATACCCTTCGAAAACAAGGAGGTCATTTAGGGAGAGTCAGCTACAAATGCAGAACAAGGTTCTCCTTGCCTTGACCAAAGTTAATGTTTGCTCAGCGGAGGAGCAGGTGACACAAGGCAATCTGCATGTAGCCGAAGGCTGATGGAAAGCTTGTTTGTGCTCAGTGCACTAAAGTTGTTCAGGAACAGTTACGTAAAGATTAGCCCTGTAACGCTGCCAAATGCTTCGTGTTATTATGTGCTGTGCTGGTGCCAGGCAGCCCCACATGTCAGAGCTGCCTCATAGGGCAGTTTTAACGTGCACACCCACATTTTCAGAGAGCTTGGGGAAGGAAAAAAAAAAAAAAAAAAGGCCACAGAGGAACCAACTTTGACCTCGTTTGCATGGCTGCCACTACTGATTCCCGTCAGCTTGTACCTGCCTGAGTGCAACCAGCCTAGAGCCAGAAAGGCGCATCCACCTCATTTTTGAGATGGCTGTCCTTGCCTCCCCTCCTCTTCCTGACCATCATGTTTCCTCAGAGAATCCCAGCAGTGTAGATCAAAAAATAAAAGTAGCAACACAATAATGTGGGAGCATACAAATTTAATGTCTAAATAGGAAGGCAATCTAAATAACACAATGATTGGAGTTATGCAGGTCATAAGTCTAGGGAGTAAGAAACTCACATACTTTCTTTTCTTTCTTCCCTTGTTCATTTTTCTTCACAAAAGTTCATTAAACAACGATTCTTTTTCCTTTAAAAATTTATGAATGAATTATGTGTTCATGAAAATAAGAGAGTAAAGAGCATTGGCCTTAGCAAGACACAGTGCAGTCTGGCACTGCAGAGAGAGAAACTTGTAAATAACAGATACAGGTATTACCTATGTGGGACGCACCTGTCCTGGTAGGGAGTGGATGTGGAGCCCAAGACTCTGAGGAAAGGTTGCTTCATCCAGAAAACTGCTTTCATTTGTACTACACAGGTCTCAGTTATGAGGAAGCAGGAGCTGCAGAGAAAAATAGGTGTCTGTCTGCAAACATAAAAATGGACCTCTTTATCTAAACTTGTATCATAAGTGTCTCAATCCTTTTCTAAGGCCTGGATATAGCTGTATCATCATTGTACTGTAGATTGCCCAGTAAGAAAGGAGCAATAAATAATAAACAGTAATGAGAAGGTTTATATAGCTCTTTTTATGCATAAGTTTCTACTACTTTACAAAATAGAAAGTCTCAATTTGTTTCCCAATCTCATTCTCTCTCCATCTCCATAGAATCATTCTTTCTTTTTTTTTTTTCAATTTTAAATAGATTTTGTAGATGTATTTCTTTATTGAGTCCTTTTTTTTTTCTTTTTGACATTTTATTTTCTTTCCCATTCTCTTTATTCTCACTTAGCTTCAATTTTGGATCTGTTTTTTCTAGTATTTTACTTCTTTTCATTACTTTGTATTTCTGCAACTCCTCCCCTCTGTTCTTTGCCTGTCTGCTTGTCCCTTCCCTACATCTCTTCTTCTTTACCTGTTGTCTTCTCTCTTCATTCTGACGGTGATTCTATTCCTTCCTAGCCCTGTTTTCAAAACCCTCTTCTTACATCCTGTTCCTTGCTGTGATCATGTCACATGTCCCATTCCCTTTTTCGTCTCCTGTGTTTATTATTATTTATATAGCTTAGTGCCTAGAGTTATAATATTGACTGTCTTCTCAACATCACCACCATCACCCTTCTCATGGATCTACATGAACAGTCAAGGGCATTCTGTCTCAAACATCTTCTCTTTTCCTTCTTTTTTACTATCTGCAGATTGAGCCTGCCTGACAATGAAAATATTAGGATTATCTTGTCCTTTCAGTATGTCAGGAGAATAGGTTCTGGCTGCAAGGACAGCTTGCTTTGGAGTCTGTGGAGAAGGGGCCAGACTGCAACATGATCTCCAGGAAGAACACCAACTAATATATTGCAGAGTGTCTGCCAGTAGTTTCAAAGGACGCAAATTCCTCAAACAGCTCTAACTCTTCCAAAATCATGTTGGTTGGTGACTGTGGAGAGGGAACTAGCAGACTCCAGACTGACTTTGCTGACTGCATGGCTGTCACAAACAGAATTACTCTTTTCTAGGATTGCCCTCAAGATGAAGACTATAAGTGAATCTGTCTGTGCATGCCTTGCACAGTACATTCCACCACAAGGAGGATAAATATTTAAAAAATAAATTAAAAATAAAATAAAATAAAATAAAATAAAATAAAATAAAATAAAATAAATAAAAATATTTTTTTTAAAATGGAATGGGTGACAAAATGACTCAGAGCACCCCATGGCTGAAGAATGGAACATTTTCCTGTGTATTTTTAAAGGAGTGAGTCTGATGATAATTAAGTTTAAAACAAACACTGTGGAGCTTCCTGGGCTGCATTGGGAGTATTTCAAGCAGCTTCTTAGCTGTGATAAGGTATGGTTTTATGGCAGCCCTTGACTTGCTTCCACTTGCCTTGATATGACCAGGGTTTTCAGACAGCTAACTTTGGCCTCAGGAAGCTGAATCTGTTTGTGGGTTTATGCCTATGAGAAGCTGATCCTCACAGCTTTACTGGATGGGAACGATATCCAAGACCTGCTTCTCTCTAGAAGGATAAAACTTAGCCGATGATTAGTTGTACTACAGCCAAAAGAATCCCAGGTAATTGGAGAAGGTTGAAATTCCCTTACTCTGACAGTCAGCATTGTGTTGTAACTAAGAGAGGTCTTCAATCCAGAAGGCTGTGAAAGCCAAAGGAAAAAAATGTAAAAAGGGAGAGGGTTGGAGTGACATAAAGAAAAAAGTGGCTGCAGGAACACTGGAACAAGGCAGAGAGGGTGAGTGAAGAGATGCAAATTGAGGATGACAGTGGTTTAAAAAAATGCTACTTGTGGAAAAGGATCCAAAAGCTGGTCCTGCAGTTACTGGTTTTGGTCTTATTTTAATCCCTCCTTCTTTCACCTTTCTTTTTTGGATGCAAATGGGTCAGAATCCATCAGTGTATGCCTTTCAGGATTCTGGCCATATACACTGGTATGACATGGTCAGAACATTTTGGACAGAAGACCTAGTAACACTGATCTATATTACATTAGTTTTTACGTTTTCAGCCCCCTTCCAGGCTTATTCCATCCCCAGAATCATATTATATTAACCTGGCTACTTTTACATGCTTCCACCCTTTTTTGTAACAAATGAAGGATATTTAAATCTTTTCCACATAAGTCTGGGAGGATAAAGCAGAGCCTGCAGTCATGTCTACACTGTGACCAGTGGCAAAGAAAGCTTTTTGATATCATAATTTTCTCTTTCCAGCCCTGTGTAGTGTCTGAAAGTTTTACTCTGGAATTTTGAAGGTCATTAAACATCTTGGTGAGCAGATCCACAGCTATCCCATAGAGCAGAACAATGGGAAGATTGTTTATTTTGTTTGTGAGGAAATAAAAGTTTTATACTAATACAACAGTATTTGATGCTACTAGCAAGGATACATATTCATGCTGCGCATCCTCAGCAGTATAAAAAATAGATCAAGAGTAGGGGTGGTTTTTGATTTTTTTTTTCATTATTTTGGAAAGAGAAAGAGAGAAAAAAAAATAACGAAACTTAATATTGTTGAAATATTTGCAAATTTTTAAGTATAAAAATCTAGCAATCCCATATCCCTATCAACATGTAGCTCTAATTATTAACTTAGCATTCAGCATTAAAAGAAGCATAGCTGTTATTACACCCAGAAAATAGGGATGGATGTGGCAAGAGAAGGAGGGAAATTAAAGGGGAATGACTATTATTTTCATGTACTCAAGTTCTGACATAAAAATGGAGATTTTGCCTGTTAAATGTTGATGTGCACAAAATCATAGCCAGGTATAAATGCCTTAGTCATGGCAGGGGGTTAAAAAAGAGAATATTTGAGAATAATGTGAATTAAAAAGGCAAGTTAGTTTAAATTTCTGTTTGGTAGGGCCTGAGGCCTACAACTCCAATGGGAATACACTGTAGCCGGAGGGCTGATGAATGCCCTTAATGAAGTTGGACAACCTGGAATACATGCATAAAATGATTTTAAATATTGATATGATGTCATTGTGTGTCTGAAGATATTGAAATGTTCATTTTCAGAGCTAGACAGGTTGCATCTAAATTATTATGGGGAGAGGAATGATTATTTACATTTTTTAATGTAGCAATAAAACAATTATCAGATTTAGGGAGAGAGAAAATATTTATGCTTCTTGGAGAGAAAAAAAAAAAAAAAAAATCATGTTGTGATGTAAATGACTTAGAGGAGCTTGTACCAGAAGATATGGAGAACTACACATTTCCTTTTTTCTTCCTGATATTTGAGATAATACATTCATAAAGTATGTAAAATAAAAGGACCCTTTGACCAATGTTAATTATATTTAACCTGATCTATGTATAGTAGAAGGAAGAGCTTAAATATATCACTGGGGATGACTAATTCACCCATATATTCTGGATGTGTCTATTTTAACATTTCCATGACATTGCCTGGTTCTCAGAACAATTCTTACTGTGAAGAAGAGGAGACGTGGTGTTATAATGGTGCGTTCAGTTCCGTTGTGATATGAAAGTTTTTACAGAGAATGCCTCAGGGCAGCTGTCTGCCTCATGTGTTCAGTATTACAGCTGTATAACTCACAGGGGTGGAAGTGTATTAAAGGCAGAGCCATTGCAGTCTGCTGGAGGTTGCTTGTGCTAAGATCCAATTCTGATCGTCTCCAGAACAACTTAAAAATATATATTCTATGCAAAAATTGGTTAGGACACTTTATTAACTTGTTCTTTTGTTTCCGGCTGATATTCATCCCTACCTGAAAAGAGAAAGAACGTAGACTGCATTTCAGCTCTGGTGTAAGTTGGAGCAGCAGCCTTACACATGGAGATGCTTAGAGGGTGATCTGCTGTTTCTGTAGAGCATCAGTATGGCTTTGTCCACCCTTACGATATGTGCTAGCAAACAGGAATGAAAACTCTCCCACCTCTCTTCTCCCTTGCCCACCTTTCATGTCAGTGGTTTAGCAGATCATGTCAGGTTTACTGTCAGTTTAGCAGAACCATTAAGCACACGCCTAACTCAGAGCATAAAGAGCTGAAGCTGTTTATTTGCACAACAATGGTCAACTTCTTACTGAATTATGGCCTGTGTGAATACAGACACAGAGTAACAGCAGATAGGTCCTTTAAAGAAGATGCACACTATAATCTGTGATTCCATTTGATAGATCACAGACACTAGAAATTATCTGTATGACTTGGACAGAGCTTTAGCTGTGTCTGACCTTGAGGTAAGTTCCACAATGGCCTTTCAGGAAAGCAATGGCAAGAGTTGGAGAAGCCATCTTCCACTGGAAGCCCTTCCTCCTGAAGCACATATACCAACAATGACTGGATGGGCAAACAAGGCAGAGGGAGCAATACCTTGAAAAATATTTCCAGACCATCAAGTCAAAAAAAGGGGCAGTGTGGCTAGACAAAAGATATGTATGAAAATTAACATGTTTCAGTGAGAAATATGGATGATTGATGACTTGACAGAAATGTGTAAGATCACAAATGGCCCAGAGGAAGTACAAAGCCATTGATTTCTCCCATTCCTACAGTAGCAGAAGGAAGGGGTGCCTGACAAAATGAGAAAACACCATATTTACAGCAGAGGAAGACTTTTTTTCCACAGAACACATAATTGTGCAACCTTCTCTGTGAGATGATTATAAGAGGCCAAATATACCAATAGATTTGAAAAGAAGATTAGATAAATTTGTGAGAGATAGCTTCTTAAGACTGGATATAACCTCTGATTCAGGAAATTGCAAAACCATTGATTGTCAGGGAAGAAAAAAAAAAAAAAAAAAAAAAAAAAAAAAAACTTTACATCTCTCCTGTTTCCTCTGCTTTTCCCCTAACCAACCATTCCCGTTAATGCCAGACTGTAAACAAAGCCAGAGATGCTGCCCAGTTTTGTACAAACAGATGCATGGCACATACTAAATTCAGATGCATTTTAGCTCTTCTCCACTGATGAGCTATCAAGAAATGAGCTGATTCTTGGCATTCTTGACCTATTTCATCCAAATAGGAGCAAGTGTCAATAGAGCATGGGTCAGACACTATCACCCAGCTCAGACCACAGCAGACAAGGAAGTGTCTCCTCAGGCTCACTCTTGGCACACATGCACGTAAACCACCATGCACACTTTCACAGGTTTGCATGGCCCTTCCTGCTGTACCCTCAGCTTGCCTGCTGTACCCGCAACCATGTTTCACACTGTGTGAACTATTTGCTCCTTATGTTTTAGATCACATATGTCATAGCTGTTTAAAACTAATTTCAATTAAGGAATGGATCAAATCTCTCAATGATTCCAGCTACCCTCTTAACTGAAGTGATTGCCCTGGAAGTAGTGGCGTTTGGATCTCAATTTGGTAACCAAATAGCTAAACTATGTGATTAGCCTATATCAAATTAGTCACCGTTCACCAGCTGACACTCTCAACTAATGCCTCCTGCCACTAATTGACTTTATTTCCACTCCCTTTAATGTAGTTACCTGTTTTCAAGCTGTTAACTGGATTTACATGTCTTTCAGCTTCATCTTACTGATAAATGTCCAGCATCCATCCTGCTCTTCAACTAATCCTTTCAGTATCTGTCCTCCCTCCTTCTACCCCTCTTTTCTCTCTTGCCTCAAATATGCATCCATTCTTAACTTTCATCTCCCAAAGAAACTTGCAGTGTGATTTTGGCCATTACAGAATAAAACATTGTGGAAAATCAGTGTGAGAAGGCAGGGGAGCTCTGCCTTTGAGTAGAATGGTGTCCCCATCACAAAGGCATATCAGGCAGGTTGAGTGGTCAAAATGAGAGATCAGGACTCTTGACTTCAGGGAACTTCCTCAACTTCATCTGATCAGCACTGAGGGGTGAAGCACAACCATCAATGGGGAACAATGCCAGAGTCCTGCACATCAGCCTCATTTAGTGTAGCCATCAAATATTATTTACAAAACACTGGAAGTGACTACAAAAAGTTCATTTCTAATCCAGTTAGCAAAAACCATTTCTCCATTGCCACCACTGTTCCCTTACCACCCCGCCACATCCATCAGTGAGGTTGCTGTCTTTGTGCTCCACCACAGAGCCTCTGTGCAGGGAGCGGGTGCAAGGCAATCCCACGAGCGCTCAGCTGGTGCACAGCATGCCTGCCCCATGGGGAGCTGGCAGCACTTTTCTGCATAGGAGGAAAACAATATGCTTCGGTCTCTTCCAGCTACCATAATACATAACTGGGTTATCTGGCACAAACCAGAACAACTCCCAGGCAGCTGTAAATGGTGCAAGCGGAGCTGGGAGTACAACAATGGTGTGCAACAGCCTTGCCCTCTCTGCTTGTGAGTGACAGCCCAGCTACACGCAGCCCAGATTGCACCATTCTGCTCATTTGACTTAAGATACGTTGGGTTAGTGAGGTTCATTAACCATTCATAGTGAGTATATAATATTATATAGGACTATATTATATACATTGCTAGGAAAAATAGCTGGACATTAGCATCATGCACTGCTAATACGGGACACAAAAGGAATTTTAGAATCTGCAGCAACCACAACTTTTCCTGGGAAGAAAATAAGCATGGTAAGAAACTGTTTTTAAAAAGCTTTAAAATGTTCCTAAATATCAACTTTATTTATAAAAATTGCAACATTTGTAGAACAGAAATGTGATCTTAGCTATCTAAAAATATGTTCAAAAAGAGAAATGTAGCATTATTTTAATGGTCTTAAATTTGATGGAATAAAGTTTAATTCATTTATTCAACTGAAAAAATTATCTGAATACAATTGTAATTCAGAGTAAGTGAAAATATGTTTCCATTCACATTTAACTTTTTGACATTTTTGTATTGTAACATGTACAATTCCCAAATTATTTAATGTATTTTGTTTCTTCTTTTACAAGACAACTGAAAGGCTTTCTACAATATGGGTCATAACAAAAATTTTCGCTCCTAAGCTCCCTGAAGAATTGTGTTCAGTCAGGCATTTTTTTGTGTGTGTGGATAAAAAACACCTCTTTGTTTTCTGCTAATCAGACATCATCATAAGTGATGGACAATAGGATTTGTCTGAAGAGCTGCAAAATTGTTAGAATACATTTGCAAGGCTGATTCAAAAATCACATAGTATAATATATATTGCAACATATTGTCTAGGCCGTCTTAGAAGAAATCATTGATACAACTGAGTAAACCAGCACTGGCCTTGATGAAATAGTGTTGGCACAAAAGAAATAATGCAGTAATGCACTCCCAAGAATTGAGAGCTAATAGAGAGCAACATAATGGATATTACCCAGGATGTAATACCCTTATTCTCATACATATCAGCTCATTTCACATCAGGATGCAGACAACTCAGAAGAGAACTTATGGGAGGAGAGGGGGAGGATGAGGGACGAGAGTTTGTCCATGAAGAGATGCATCTGAATCACTAAAAAAACCTCTCAGGCCCAAGTGGAAGGCACAGATTCAGAGACATTGGGTGTGAATTTTAAGGAAATCTCTCCAGCTAATAAATTTTCCAACACTCCAGTTCTGCCCTTGAGTTTTGTTGCTCCTCTGTAAGCTCCCTTCTAATCTTGAGCAGGAAAATGCTGTACTGGTAAATATCTGAGGGCTGTAGCCCTAGGGACAAATCTGAATAGTTTGAAACGACTGTTATTCACTCCTGAGAATTGTGATTGGATCTGGATAATTTACCAAAAGAATGGGGATGGAGGGGACAAGAGATTCAGACACATTTGTTACTCTTGTGTTACTCTTGTGCACCAAGCCTACCATACTATAACTTCACAGCAGCAAGGCAGCCTCTACCCAGAGCTTGCAACTGAGTGCCCAGCATGTGGCCAAGAAATGTAAAATTACCCTAAAGGAGCAAAAAGCAGGTTTCTTAGTCTCTGTAAGCTCCTCTATTTTGCTTTGTGCTTTACTTCCTCACATCTGTCCTGCAAATGACTCAGATTTTTGAATCAGCAACTCCAGAAACCTAGTTTAAAAATGCCATCCATTTACCAGCCCGTCACAGAAAGTTTCCTTCTGTGTTTGTGTGTCAGTAGCCTTTCCCCGCTCCAACAATTTCCATGACCTACATCTCTTTGCATTGTAGGACAGAAGCCTGCATCTTTGTTGTCCTGCATCTTCAGGAAGGCATTTACATCACTGGGACACAGATGTTAAATATTACTATTGTTTTCAGGCACTATCCTATGCCCACTCTGCACTCATGGCTCAACAGCTACGCAAGATGCATAGCAAAGGACAATCAGCCCTCAGGTCTCTGGGCAAAGTACATACCTCTCGATTCTGCCATTGATTTGTCAGGAGATGTATACTCAGACAGATAGTTCAGAAGAGGATCCTTTAGGAAGAGTGTGGTCAGATTGACCTCACTTTCACTGAGCTGACAGCCTGGTGAAGAAAGTTAAACTGAATATCAAAATCATCAGCAAAAAACCTCCTCTTTCTTTGATTGTACAGTTTAAGAGGAGCCATTCAAGCTCAATTTATTCTCTACACAGGAACTTCATTGATTATCTCAGACATTCATGCAGGAAGGAAGATGAGAAAAGAAGGTGTTTTTTTTTTTTTTTTTTTTTTAAGTGATTGCAAGATGGAGAAAACTGCTTTGTGAGTGTAATATATACCATAAAGTTCCCTTTGTGTAATCTGCGGCTGAAAAGTAAGAAGAGTTTACCTTTTCTGAACAAAAGAAACATTAGAGATGGGCTGATGATCACTGAGGGCACAGATATTAATAGTAGGATTAGGCTACATATTCAGATATAAGATTAACATAAATAAGTTTTCTTGGGGGAAATATTATGGAGGTCCTCCCCTTGTCTTGTCCTGCCAATCACCAGTGGGAAGACAGGCTGATCACTATTCATTGTTTTTCAAAGGATATTCTGATTTGATCTCAGTCTATTGACCATGAAGGAAATTGCCACTGACTTTGAGAGGGAATCAATGCTGACTAAAGACTGCTGCCGTGAATGGAGATTTGGGCTCACTTTTTCTCTACCAAAGTCAAGTGGCTGCCCCACTAGTTCCTCTGGAGTTGGGAGGGAACTGTTCAAATGCAAGCCTGAATGTTGGGGGCAGGCAGAGGCATAACATCTGGAAACTTTACAGAGTGGTAGGTCATTGTTTACTGACAGCATATTTTCTTTGCCCAAAATGCAGTGAGGAAAGGGTGAGAAAGCAGTATGTTTTATCCATACTTTGGAAGCTGTAGCATGAATTGAGTGGATAAAATGAGAACATATCCTGGGAGGGGTTCTGCATTCAAGTCAGCTGTTTGAATGCAATTACCCTTTCACAGGAAGTATCACACATCCTGAAGGAACCAAGGTGTGCACTTTCATGAGGGCAGTTTGTGAGCATTGATTGATACAGCAGCTTTAAGTATATAGATTCCTTGGGTCCATTCGAAAAAAAACTTCAAAGACAACCTCCTGTGCAAGCAAGCTTGTATAGACGCACACTTTGAAACTGCAGTTTCAACTGAGGACAACTAATCATTTTCTGGGAAGAAATAGGTGGGGGCAACAAGACTCATTCAAAACGTCTTTGTGCTTTTTTGATCTTGGACTTGTTCTGTGTCAGTCCAGTCCTCTGGCACAAGCCAAAGCAACATGTGAAACAAAGCAGGCACGAGTGGCACTATAAAGCGGTTACAGCTTGTGCTCCTGCTCATAACATCTTTGCTGACAGCAGCTGAGGATTGTCAAAGGTCTCTTATAACTGCTGCACTAGAAAAATACTGACATTGCAGCCATCCATGACCAGCTGAGTAGCCTTTCAGACTCCTTTGCAAAACATGTGGAAAGAGAGATTACTCTTGCCCATACCTTAAAACAAGGAAAAGCTCTACCATCCTACACAGACAAGCAGAAACTAAGGCAGCCAGAACTATTCTTACGTCACAGATGACTTCAACAGGGTCACAGCAGAGCTGGTTGTAGTTACTTCAAGTATTAAGATCTGCAGAACCAAGTGGAAGTGTGCCTCAGGGAGGGGCTAAGTAGATCTGTATGTATATCATCTCTTTTATATCTGCCTCTGCTGGTGTTAGATTTTGGTGTAAGCACAGGCTATTCATTATAGAAGCAAAGGACTCGAATTCCAAATCTTCTCTTACATCAACCTGTTTGGTCTTGTGCAAAACTCCTAACTTTTTTGACCACTATCATTTATCTTCACTGATGCAAAATAAAACTACACTGGCTATGCCATACTAGCATTGAATGTATACAACTGCTGATTTTAACCACAGGTTTATAGGCAGGTGTGCTTTCTGAGAAAGAGCTTGTAGAGAAGCTATGTCATGACACACCTTTTGAAAGCTCAGTACAAAGTGGAATATTTACATTTTGCATTTCCCTGGCACATGCATGCAGGGTATGACACTTTCTAACATTCATTGTCTTGCAAATGCACTGAAGCTGACAAATCAAGCATTTTTAAATAGACACTTAAAAAAAATTATTCAGCTGCTAAACCAATCACTGTAGGTTGCAGCTCAAAATGAAGTTGGAAATCTGCACCTTTTAATAAAACAATCTGCTTGAGAGCTGATGATATTTGGTTATGGAATTTATCTGTAAATATAATTAAAAATTCAACAAGAGAGTGCTCTGAACTGAGGGGTAAATATTCAGCACGATGCAGAGTGCTCAAGCTACATGATTCCCATTATCGTTAATGGGAGTCCTACAGCTAAATCCCTAAGCATCACGCTAAAAATTTACCCCCTAGTGTTTGCAGATGGAACAAAAGGATTATTGTACATACCAGCAGAAAATAAAGTTACCACTGACATTTTGACCAGAAAGCTTCCATCAGGATTGATCAGTGAAAGATTTAGCCTACTAATTCCCCTGCAGACCATTTCTTTGGGGTTTCTCCCTTCTGAAGGGGCATTCTTAATTTGTATTTAATTCACTTCCATTTACTGGCTTTCATGTCATCATATTTCTCAAATTCCTCTTGTCCTGGCTTCCTACCAGAATATTTCTCTCTGCTACACCCCAGGCTTCCTGGCTTCAGTGTGTACAGTTTCAGGTTCCTGAACCTTAAACATAATGGACATAAGGACAGAAGAACCATACATATGCCAATGATGTTTCAGCTGAGTTAGCTGAGTGTGCAAATTCACTCAGCAATAAAATGCTGCAGGGGAATTTGGGGGTGATTAAAATGGGGAGGGGGGAGGGGAACTTGCACTTGCAACTTCATTCTTCTGTGGTTTGCACCTTCTGCTCTTCTTGGGTTAGGGCTCCAAGGCTACAAGCTGTCAAGTGTCCCTAGTCCTGGTGAAATCAATGACAACTCAGGAGTCTAGGCCTGATCCTGCCAGAAGATTTAACAAGCATCCTTGCCTAGGCATGTGACGGCACTAAACAGTGCAATCCATTAACTTTCTTAGGTACTTTTTGAAAACACACTTTTAAATAATGGAAACAATGCTTCTGAACCACATTTTAAAATGTATTATATATATACTTTTTATATATAAACGTATATATATAATATATCTACACATATACGTAGATATATATATACATACATACACTTATACACACACTAAAAAGAGAGGCAACCTCTAAAAGGCTAATTTACATTCCTAATTTCACTTTCTATAACTCAAAAATAGCCAAGAGGATTTGCTTATCCTTTGTACACTGTGCTGCAGTCCTGAGTGAATCTTTATGGGTGAGTTTTAAAGCCCTCAACAATAGGCGCTTATAATGGAAACATTGATAGACCATTATTATAGTGCTGGTCATAAATACAATGCAATTTCATTTTATATAACATTCTTCATACAAAGTATCACAAAATGTTTTACAGTAAGCATCAGCTGCAGCTAAAGCAAAGGGAAAGAGAATTTAAAGGCAATATTTCATTGACTTTAGCAAGGGGGAAAGAATTCCTTACAAGATAGCACAAATAAAACTGCAAGTTTTCTCCTGCCAGGTCTTTCTGTAGAAAGCTCTTAGGAGACTGAAAAAAAAAAATATATATATATATATATATATATATATATATATATATATATAATATGTATTATATATAAGATGTATCTTTCTCTCTAAAATTCAGTATTTCAACTCCTACTTACTCTGTTTAATTTTATATACTCATGCCACTCCATTACATACCTAGGCAAGGATGCTTGTTAAATCTTCTGGCAGGATCAGGCCTAGACTCCTGAGTTGTCATTGATTTCACCAGGACTAGGGGCACCTGACAGCTTGTAGCCTTGGAGCCCCAACCCAAGAAGAGCAGAAGGTGCAAACCACAGAAGAATGAAGTTGCAAGTGCAAGTTCCCCTCCCCCCTCCCCATTTTAATCACCCCCAAAGTCCCCTGCAGCATTTTATTGCTGGGTAAATAATATAATGAAAAAGTGCCTACATGACACAAGCCACATGGGCACAGACAGCTATTAAAACTGAAATGATTTATTTCGTAACAATCCGAGGTAGCACACTTTAATTCTAGGTACAGCAACCCCTCCATTTCTGCTTGCCTCATTTGCATAGGTAATTGACAGCTTGTTAACAGCTCATTAGGAACACTGAAAACCATGTGACAGATACAAACCTAGTGCTAGAGGGGAGAAAATCTGTGAATTACAGTATATTGAAAACTCAATCAGATTCAGAATTACAGGTCACAAAGCAAGTTGGTTATTTTATTAGGTTAAAAAAAAATAAAAATAAAGGTTAACATACCATTTTTCGACCTGTATTTTTAAGAGAGCAGGCTACAAGGTAATTAATTAGGAATCTGATTGTGATGTGAACTACTCTCCTCTGCCGTGGGTAGGATTAGGAACCATACCAGGCTGATATAGTAGGACAAGTAATGACTGCTGAGAAATAAAAAAAATAAATTAAATTAAAAAGTCTCGATGTGGTATTCAATTTCAGTTTTAAAATATACCTTTCTCAAAAAGGCAAGTAACTTCCAGACACCGCAGTCTAATATTCTGTAACTGAGAAAAATGTAAGGAATAATTTGATTTTAGTCTATAAAAAGAAGATAAGTGTTGTGATTTGCACGCTCTTACTATCTGTAAATTTTGATGATGCTTTTTTTTAAAGGACATTTGAATATAAACAGTGCAAATAACAGTTATATCAGCAAATCTACTTTTTGTATTAAACACATACACACCATAATCTCACTTTTCTAGCACTGCTAGCAGAAATACAGCAATGTGTAGAAATAAAATGGTCTCCTTGCAAAAAGTCTCCCTTTCCCTGAAACCTGATATGGATTCCCTCTAACACAAGTGCTATTTGCTGATGAGGACAGAGCTGGTCAACTGTGTTTTAGTTTGCAGAGGAGACCAGCAAGCTGTGTGATTTCAGATTTTTCTTTCAGACACCAGAGGTTTATAGATTCTTCCCTCATCCCTCTAAAAACAAAAAACAAAAACAAAACATGATCACATCGAAAACCCTCACTACTTAGCAAAAGGAACAACAGTGTTAAGGTGTGGGATTATCAAAATACACTAGAGTTTGTTCACAGGGAGGGTTGTGCTGTTTCACTTCAAGAGGTGCAACTGTCTCAGTATGGATGCATATGTTATTTAGGAAAGTGCCATAAAAAAATAACTTGTGATAGAGTTTCTTATATGAAATCACAGATTTATTTCCATACTATGAATGGAAGCCATTTGACTAGAGTACTCTGGCTGGTGGGGATAAAATCTGTATGTGTAGACATGGTTAAAGAGTGATTAATGAATCTGCAACCTGCAATACAATGCGAGTCGTGCTTGTAAGTCAGTTCAGCACTTTTGAAAGCTCCATCTTTAGTCTTCATTATGAATCAAACCAATAGGGTAGTTGTGCCCCCAGCATTAATTACACTGACTCCTGCACCAGTGAAGTTACGCTGTTGTAACTACACCAAAATAAACTTCTAATGCTGACACGCTCCAACAGTATAAAGTGAGCTTTACACACAGTACAGCTGACCCCAGATTTACCCTGAGTTTAGGCAAAGCATGATTCACATACACTGAAGAAAAATTAGCCTGCTTTTTGCCCTTGAGCCCATATCAACCAAGACATTTTGTCCAAAGAAAAAGTCAATGCATGAGCACTGAGATGCAACAGTGTTGGTAGAGCAGTCTAAGTTTAAGATCATAACCAACCAAGCCATAATAATGTGGCAAATAAAAGAAATGGTAAACTTACCAGATGTGAGAAAAATAAGTAAAGCCTACACTCCTGAACCAAAAATGAATTAATTTTACTTACGTGCCCTTTTCTTTGACCACACCAGTACAAACAATAATGCTAATGCTGCATTTGACAACAGATCTCATACTTGAGTACTGAGCCAAAAGTCTCAGGATAAAGGGCATGATCTTGACATTATCCCCATGCCATGCTTTAATCGTGTATATGTCTAACAGAATGACTTCACTGACGTTGAGGCCTGGGCTTCGTTTTTCACTTCTGATTTCCCTCTTTAAATGTGAGAATTCCACTTTGATTTGGTTTATCTTTGGAAAGATACTCAATGAAAATTCGTAATGAAACTATCAAAGCTCAGCTCACTTTCCAGCTAGGTTGACCTGAATTACAGCTGAAATTCTGGGAATATATTCGTTTTCTGCATTAGCCACTCAGTCAATGCTTATAAGAAGATGACATGATTAAAATGAAGTTTGAACTTACTCTGTAGATTCATTCTCTGACTTATGACAAGAGTCTTCTAGTTTTCATTAACTTAAGTGCCATTTCCTTAGGACTCTTATTTTTACAGTTCTAATCTACAGCTTTGTAATGACCTGGCCTCAGGAACACATTATGCTGTACTTCCCTTATTTCAGTCCTCAAGGAAGGGGCATACAGGCTGTTCACAAAAGAAAAAGGGCCGCTCCACTTTGAAGTCCATCCTGGGAGTGTGTGAGATATCAGATTTTGGTACTGGAAGTCCTTGATGGTCAACCCCTAGGTGTAGTTCACTCACCTGTATAACAAGTGTTCAGGACTGTGTCACTGGCAAAAAGCCTCTGAGCTCATTAGCTGTTCCTTATTCTCGTAGTACATTCCTACATCATTCCTTATGTGTTGTGAATTGCTTCACACTACTAACGGTTCATTTCCACAGCACAAACAAGCTGCTTTGGCACCCAGGCGTCCAAACACCATACTGTACTTGAGGGAGTAGAAATGACCCAGAAGCCACTTTAGAAAGAACAAGGCAGAGTTTTGGCTTTACACCTGCATGGCATTGTTGTTCTGAGCAAAACCAAGCCATTCTTCATCTGTTCACAACATAAAGTCATACAACAGCATCTGTTTTCTAGTGCTCTTATATGGCCCTTGCCACAGTGGCAGGTACAGTTGCTTACCAGTTTCTTTACACTTTTTTGGGTTTCCAGCTGTGATCTTAGGATAACCTTGGTAGAGATAATAAATATCAGATTTTTATTTTTTTTTCTCTTTTCTAACAATATGCATTCTTTACATATCTGATTACTGACAACAAGAATAATTAAAATATACCTGTCAAGTTAACTACTGTGCAATAAAAAAACTCACACATAGGCTTCTAAAGAACAATACTCACTGCTGCAAATCTTATAGCTACTGATGATACTTTTCCATTTTTGCATGGCTGGAGGGTACAGGTAAGTGACATTTTGTATTTTAGCTCAATGCCCAATGTACTTCCACCAGGTTGCTAAGCTATGTCTAGTCCAGTAAATCACAGGAAGGAAAATGAATTGGAAGCAATTAGAAATGAATTTAGAAGCAATGATTTCAAACTTGCAGCATTCAATCCTTCAGGTATCCAATTTCCTTTAAGCTAGACAGTTTCAGACAGCTCATGCTCTCTTAAATATTCTTTCTGCTTAAACAATTAATGCAATTAGCTGTAATACCATGTCTCTCCAGCTGTCTGTATGAGATTGAAGAAATTCTTCAAAGCTTGGGAAATAAAGCCAGATTTCAATAGTGACTGACAAATAGATAGCAAACAAAGTGAACCCTCAAGAAGACTTGACCATCCAAATTTGCAAAGCCACAAGGTATCTTGCAATGTCAGAAGTAACATTATTTCTTATGTGATTGTTAGTCTGTGCATGGCATCTCCTGTGCACAGTGCTGTAGCTGCCAGAGCTGTGCCTGTCCATCCAGCCACACAGATTCTGCTGATGAAATCATCTGTTCAGACCCTGCTGTTGGCTACAATAGTATCTATCAGAGTTTCTAAGCAAAATAACACATTTATTAGGCTCCACTTCCACCCACACCCACACTTCCCCCGGAAAGTTAGCATCCTTGGATTTGGGGTTTTGAGGGGGAGTTTGAGGGGGGGGAGGGGGGGACATGGCACAGGACATTGAACCATGGGGCAAGTTTTGTATGCTTTTGTCATAAATTTTGACATCATCACATCAGTTTTACAGAGTGACACCATACAGACATACAGTGCCCATTTTGACCCTGACCACCCTGTGAAGTAGTTGCCTTACTTTTCTTTTAGAAAATCTGAAATGGAACTGTAACTACAAATGCTGTGTTCTGGGGATGAAAACAGTATCACTTCAAGAAATCACTCAAAACAAATATTTTGTGCTGCTATATTTATATGTGCAATAGGCAGCAGATAAGTTGAAAAAATATTCAAAGCTACTAGTGACATTTTCCTTAGACCGTTATCTTACTTTCTGTTTCACTTCCACTGGACATTGCTTCCTATTTAAGGTTGTTTTACCTGTAAGACTCTCAGAAATCAGCATAGAAAAGAACAAAAAGAAGCAGGAAAAATGCCAGGTTTCAAATAAGCCACTCAATGGGGATGGGCTGTGAAAGCATCTCTCTTAAGCAGTCCCCATACAGATATTTGAATATGTTGTAGTAAATGTAGATGCACAGAAATACCTCTGTTTATGCTTACTAACACAACTGGTTGGGTAAATGTTTATAAAAGAATTAGCCAGATCTTCAAACATCTTTTTAGCACATTTAATACATACACGGCTATGTATTTTTATTTTTTTAAAAAAAATCTTATCCTATAGATTCATGCTATTATGTGTGTTATATATTAGGGCTGGAATATAATTTGCCTGTTTTTATCCACAAAACTTCTGAGCCACTGCACTAAAGTTCCCCATGCCTCACTAAGCACTACAGAAGCATGTCAAACAAAAGCAGATGGAGCAGGGACAGACATACTTTATATATATATATACACATATATATATATATAATATATATATATATATAATATATATATGTGTATATATATATTTATATATAAACACACAAATAAAAGCCAAATAAGTTTTAGCCTTTTTTACACTTGATTCAAAAATGAGTGAAGTAACTTAATTCTTGAGAGATATCATCCCTCAGGATGGTGGGCTTCTGCATCTTTATCTCTGTCGTAGATCCTGATAAACTTTTTTTTTTTTTTAAGCTTCTTTCCTAATTGGGATTGCAAAGTGAAATTCACTGTAGCAAACCTATACATTAATTGTAAAAACTCACAGTATATGCAAATACAAATGAATCAGAAAACAACCACCCATATGTTGCCAATGTGTGGTGGGCAGCCAGAATGTAGTTCTGGCTCTTCCAGCCAAGCACAAAATTTGTTCTTTGGAGTCCGTGAGTAATAGTTTACTAGTTATTGTCTTCTATTTGAAAATAAGACTTCATCACCAATACTAGCTTTAAATATGTGCATATTTTAGGAATGGATGTGGTTATGATGATGTCTGTGTGTGTGTGTATTTCTATGAACAAACACACAAAATTTCTGTTTCAGATACAAAGCTTCTGGTGTCATCGATCTGCAGGGCAGAAATCCCAGGCAGTTCTCTCAGGTACTTTGGGTGGCCACAAGCCCTGTCCTGTGTCTGCACTGCTGATGGGCTGTCCTTTCTTCAATTCCCTTCTTTGATTCTGAGGAATTTGGAGTAATTAATCACTTCAAGGACAATGTTCCTGGGCAACATTTTTGTTTTTTTGACAGCAAATCAAGTTTTTTTTCCAAAAATGTTTCTTTTTCTGAGGTCTAACTGCTAAATGGTGCCTTGGAGGCTTCAAAAGCCACTTATTTAATGTGGTAGGTGTGGAAAATCTAAAGCTTCTCTGGTTTCTTGAATGTAAACTTTTTGTCTTGTCATCATTTGTTAATTCAGCTGCAGTGACAGGGAGGCGTGTTACAGAGACAGACCTGAAATTCAAGGATTAGATCCTGTGAATATTTCAGATATCACAGATCACTGGACTGGGATATTTCCATCCAGAATTATTCTTAGCTCCACACATTACAGTTGAAAGTCCTAGTAGTGCAGTAATACTGGGAGAGCACTCATTATTATTTATTTTTTTTTTCATTTCTGCTTTCATTAAGACTATGTCTAATTAAAGGTCATTTACCCCCATCTGGAAACCCCTTGTGCATGTATGAATGAAACATTTCAAAACTCTGTCCTCCTCCTTTTCCATTTTGTTCAAGTAACGACAGGGTTAAATTGCTAATAGAGGTTTCATGAGGTCTGCCAGAGCCCACTCTCCAACACTTACATCTGTTCAACAATTATTACAGCATTTTTGTCATAAAAAATTCAACACCCTGAGTGTCGTGCTAGCAAAACCTGAAAATTTATGCAGTGAATAGAATAGCTAATTTCTCTGAGGAAATGCAGGGGGAAAAATTACAGATTTAACTTAAATTCTCAAGTACTGTAGAGCACACATCTGACTCCCTCTTTAGGTTTTGTCACCATGTAGCTTAAGTAGGAATACCGTCTACAGTAGATCAAGAAACCTTTGCAAAGCAAATTTATGCCTTCTAAGAAAGAACATTTAAAACTCAGAAGGGGGCCATACTGGATTCATCATTTTACCTCACAAAATCTCATTTAAATAATAATTTATTCAGTTTATTTTCAGGATAGGGTTATTCTCTCACTACATCTTGCAGTTACAGCATGAACCACACCCTTCTCAAGGTGCTGGTAAATTAGGCAGATGTGGAGGCAAAAAGCTGATGGAAAAACAGCCTTCAGTCTTGTGAACTCTGTGTCAGGATGCTTGATGTTTTTGGTAGAAGGAGAAAGAAAACAGAATTCACCTCACTCCTCCATAAGGTTAGGAATATGGATTTTATGCTAAAACTAAAGCTGTCTAGTTAAGTCAGTGGACTGGAACAACGTGCTAGAGGCTACAGCCGCCTATTCTCAAGGGCTGGGGTCTTGCTTCCAGTACCAGTGGCTCAGCCACAATGATAATTGCAGCCATGAGGAGCAGGGAGCTCTTCCAGTGCCACAAGGGCAACAAATAAGATAAATGGTTCTGGAATGGAGGGGCTTCATTTTCAAAACACAAGGTGCTGGCTCAAGCAAGGAGCTCTCTTAAGGCTGTATCCTGCTGAGATGACAGGAGCTGGACAAATGCTGTTGCTGAGGAGGCATTCATATGAGAGTTTAGAGTAAAAGTGTAGTTTGGTTCAAAGGATATTTGCAGGCATTTTTCTGTTTTTTCACAAACAATATTAGCACAACAAGCTTATGGAGGAACATTCTTCAGCAGGAGTCTCTGGTGGCTGGATCTGCCAGACCAGTCCTTCACTGGAGTCAGAGGCACTGGGGCTTCAACACCCAGTCCTATCCCACCGGGAGTTCATAGGGCCTGATTTAGTAGCAGTAGATAAACTACTCAGAAAAAAACTTTGGCAGTGGAATAAAGTGCTTGATCAAGATTTTAAATGGCCAACATACTTAAAAACAAAGTGTACAATTTTCAAACTGTGAGGTGACCAGATTTCCAAGGGGCTTGGGTTGACCTCCGTGAGGAAAGCCTTTCAGAGTACTGGGCAGCATCCAAATTTCAGCCATTTGTACCATCCAACCTGAAAGGCAACTTCTCAAAATGGAAACTACTTCTCTTCCTGCCTGTTTCCCAAATACCAGCAGTGTCAAGGACTGCATAGGAACTGCCAGATTTCCTTCTTAATTATTACTACATTTTGTCTGATGTTCAGATTAACAATCTGACCACAAGTAGGAAAAATGTGTATGACAACCAAACACTTTGCTAAATAGTTTTCACACCAGAAACTAGCAACTACTGCAGCACAGGGTCAGGACACATACCCTCTGAAATGTGGGACCTGCAAAAAACCATATCAATGATTTTTATTACCCACCATGTTATAAAGTCAAATGCTCCCAGAATATTTTTCAAATACATATTTTTGCTATTTCTTTTTCTGGTAAATACAAATTGTGAATACGTATTGCCAAAATGCTTTGTGTTTCCAGGACCTGATTCTAAATTACTGTGAAAATTATCCATTCATATGAGAAAAGATAATTCTCCACTGCTGCTCTCCTTTTTCCAGCAGTGAAGTCGGTACCCATGGAGGATGGTTGGTCGTCACGGGACACAGATGCCAAGTGCTGGCAGATATTATTCCAGTGTCAGAATCTTTTTCCTTGTCAAACTCCCCAGGCAGTTGTGTTAATGGCTCTGGAGCTGCCTCTGGGTCTGTCACGTGGGGTAGCAGCTGATGGGTTGTTTTCTACAGTGTCCTCTTGCATGACATCTTCCTTTAACTCATCTTTGGTCCTGAGGAATTTGTACACTATTATCTACTTGGAAATAAGCTCCTATAAATTTTGCATTAGGGCTATGATTTCTTCACAGATTCACTTGCTGCTCTTAAAGCTCACGTGCACATTTTCTTAGTAGCACTTCCTCTCTGTAACTCTGAATACCCTGCAGTTGAATTAAGCCCTGGCAACAAAGAAATATTTGAGCAAATGAAACTATTCACTAAGAATTAGTTTCTCCTCACCCTCATCACCACCCCATCCTCTGCCTCCCCTGTTTTATTTCTATTTAGTAAATCTTTCTTTGTGAATGGAAGTCAGCCTTATTCTGTGTTGGTTACTTCATTCACAGGTTAGGACCAAGAGCTTTCAGACTTCGGATTTTTCACAGTCTGGTTATATAGATTATTTGCCATTCATTCTGTCTGAGCTAGTTACTTAAATTTTGGGATCTTAATCCTGAAAAGATTAGCTTGAACTTAGTTATTCAGAGCACATATAGTGAAGCAGACATAAGTTTTTGCTGGACTGCAGCCTTTGAGGACCAGCTCCTACAAAGTCTTGAGGTAGGGAGTCCCAGACCTGGACTGCAAGATGCTGGTCAGCTTTGATCCCATCCAGCAGAGACCTTCAAGTATGAGAGTAGCTCTACTACAAGAATCAGATCCAGACAAAAGCACTCAGCAATTTGCTCTGGAGGCAGTGAATAGACATCAGTCCCTGAGGAAAGCTGCTACGCTTGACTGCAACATAAATACTAAATGTAAACAAATATGTAAAGCTAATTCACGTCATACTATCATTGTCGTTACTCGACTGAAATATTTTAGGAAGGAAAATAATGATCAACAAGAGGCAAATTACACACTCTCGTGCAAATTTTGAGAAACATTCATTGCAAACTCTGTGAATCTTTCCGTTTTTGCAGGCACTTTCAGAAATGCAAGGGAGTTGCCCTGCACATTCACAACTAGCAAATTGTGTTTCCTACAAAACAAACTCAGCAGTTTTATTCACAGTTGATTCAGGGGATATGTGGTACAAAACCTGTGTATTTTTATTTTTATTTTTATTTCATTGTTTTTGTTTTGATGACAATCTGGCTAAACTGGTTTGGAATCTAATACCTTTATTTATAACTTGCCAGGGAAATCCCATGGAGTCTATAGGAACAAAGGATTATTGAATGAGTAAGACTATCACAACCCAACCTTATAGCAACAACCTCTGAAAGTTTTTCATGCCTGTTTGGTAACAACAGTGAGAAAAATCCTGCAACAAATTTTCTGTTTTTGAGAGAGAGAAAATAAAAGCTTACTCTGAGTGTTTACAGGCTTCTCTGATGTGAGCAAGAAGCAGTCCTTGATGCTATGCTCTTTGCTTTGGTCGCAAACGTGGATTAAAGACAGTCTATGCCAAAGAGTCAGTTCCATGCAGCTCCATGAAGGGTTGGTGTTGTTCAGCCTAGAATGCAGCAAACTACAGTACCAGAATATGGAAGTCCTTAAATTGATTTTGCCATCAAAACAATGTTCAAATAACTGCACCATCTGCTGAACATCAGAGCTAGATCCTCAGCCAGTGTAAATGTTGAAGAAAAGGCTCTGCCCCAAGGATGTCAGTTGTGTTCTGCCCCTCAAGAGAAGTGAGGTTCTTTACATACTAGTGCACAAAAGCAGGAGATAAACACAAACTCCACAGCAAAACAGAATTAATTTCATTTTTCATGTACAGACTGATTTAGAGATCTCTCTCGTTGATAGAATGTTCGTATAAACTTTGCAGACTCCACTTGCTATTTTTAGCTTTTCCTCTTCTAAAAAGAAATTGTAGCTAAGTTAAGGTTTTTAAACACTTGTAATGCTCTAGATGAAAAAAAATAAAAATAAAAAACATGCTTGGTACAGAGGAAAGACCTGATGAGTCACTGCATATGAAAGCAACAGGGAACTGGCAGCACCCACCTCCAAAATGCTATTACCTTCAGTAATATTTCTCTTCAAATCCATGCATAGAAAAAACAGGTAGTCAGTTTTCATTCTTAAGTCACATAGGGAAAAAAGTTTTCCAGAAACATCTCCAGACCCCCAGCTAACGTGGCCATGGAGACAAGGGCCTTCTGACCTGCTTTCCACCCACTACCTACTCCTCTTTTTTGCACTCTGCACCTGCTCCTGCTGTGACTATCCTTCGGTCCCGTCTGAGTTCTGGAGAGTTATATGTAACCTGTAGACCCGGTGCCTAAGAAGAAATCCACCTTCAACCTTGTCTCAAAGTCGGAATTCAAAGATAGATTTGCATAGATTAAATCATTGTATTGTGTATTTGAATTGTTCCTTGAATTCTTGTTCCTCATACAAAATCAGAATAATTATTTATTTATTTGTAGAGAGTTCCTTATATCATAGGAAAGTTTGAGTTGTGATTAAGTGACTAATGAACTTGTCTCAATTTACACATGCCAAAGGCAGACTCAGCAGAATCTACCTTCCTGCTTTGCAGCCATTCCTTTATACAACAGACTGTCCTCAGAGTTCAGCAGTTTCCCCTCATGAAACAAAGCCTCAGAAAGGTCATGTTTCACCAAATACCTCCTCCAGGCTTAAATGTTTTTGTTTGTTTGTTTGTTTGTTTTTCTTACGCTATCCTTATGCATAAAATATTTGGCCCTGATTCTCAGATCAGTCCAGGCTTGCACACAGGAGTAACACCAGAGATTGCAGAGGGATTACTTCTGCTTCACATCTGCACAAGCGTCAGCACAAACAGGACCATTGTCAGTTTTAAGTTTACCTGGCTTTCCTTCATACTGATGAGTCAGTACAGAGTCACAGCTATCTCTTATCCTCCCAGAGCATGGCTCTGTTTCAAAAACCCAAAATAGCAAAGTCTGCTGCACTGCCAAACAGGAGACCCAGATTAAAGAATTTCAGACAGCAGTCTATCACAAGCCCGTCAAAACCATGTATATCGTGCAAATAGTGATCGGAGAGACAGATCAGGTGACTGAACCAATATAGCAGTGCAATATGTTCGCTACCTTAATTATCCCGACTTTTTTTTTTTTTTTTTTTTTTTGGTGAGAAACCAAAACTATTTGCTCCTTCCCTCCTTATAAAGATATTTAGTGTTATTATGCCTAAGGTTGAGGAAAAACTTTTTACATAGGCTTAGGAAAGGGGAATGTTTTGTGAGACAGGTTTTTTAAAAAAAAAAAAAAAAATGGTAGTGTCATTATAATTGGTATTCAAAAAAAATCTATAATTTATCCAAAAATAGCCTCTCTCTTCACTGTTCCTTCTGCTGTCCCCTTTCCTCTCTCTTCCCTGCACCCTGTGAGGTTGCCTCCTACCTTTTATTGAACAATCCAAAACAAATGAGTACAAACCAGGGGAAAAACAGTAGTTAAAATAATCTGTGATTCTTTGAAAAATAGTCCTAACATTATTTTTAATTCTGAGCACAAAGAGAAATTTGTAGGCAAATGCTGCCTCAATTAGTTTCAGTTTATAAAATGGTCATTAAGTCCATATGAAACGTGTGTTTTATAGTCAAATCCTCTAAAACAATGAGATGAAATAAGTAATCATTTGATAGAAGTACTTATAATGAATTAGATTTGAAAATGTTGGAAAGTCGTTCAAGGAAAATCCTTCTTTTACCTTACACTGAAAACATATCATTAGCCTTAATTTAAGTCAAGGTGAGGAGGGGAAGGAGTGTGAGGGGGGGAAAGAGACATTGCAGGAAACTCTTGAGTGACTATTGTTTAATCCCATTTAGGGACACTTTGAACAATGACATATATATAATGAGATATTTAAAATTCTTTGGTCAATCTGGAGCTAAAGGCTTTTACTGTGGAAAGAATGAGTAATTCAATACAGACTACACAGCCTTTCACATGCTTTTATTCGTGATTTGTTGGACAAGTGTAACATAAATTTCAAAACCAATCTATTAATGACTTAAATTGGAAACTGGTTTCCTTTGCTTTACATACAGCATTTCAGTAACAAGCATAATAACAGGTGGATCAATAGATACTATTTGGTGCAGTATTTGAAGTATGTTAACATTAGTCCTCTACCACTATTATTGAACATTATGTCAACAAATTCCTGTTTCAAGGAGGATGGCAAAATATTTTCCAGTGTCAAGGTTATTTAACCACATGAAATGGTAAGAATTTTTTGTGCATTTTTTTCCTACTAACCTTGCCTATTCTTCCTTCTTCTTTTAAATAATCCATGTTTTGATCAAATCAGTGGGTTAAAAAAATATTTTTGCATCAAATCTGTCTGCTGTCAGCTCAGATTATGTTCTTTAAAATGGACAGTGGTTCTGGGAAGAAAAACATTTTTTTTCTCAGAGAAACATAAGGAAAGAGAATGGTATTAATATAAATACAAATTTAGAAAGAAACAGAGAAAAAGAGAGGAGAGAGGGAGAGAAAACAATTGAGTTTACCATTTGAAGAAGAAATTTAGCTAGGGAATTATTTCCAACCTATAGTTCTCAAACACAGCATGAAAAGACAGAAAAATCAAATTTTAATCATTAGAATTTGACAGCTCCCAGTCATAATATGCTGACATGTGTAACAGGAATTAAGGGGTTCCGCAGGCAGAATGAACACTAATAATTTTTTAGGCAAATCATTTCTTTCAGCTCCATGAATCACACAATGTTGGAAGATCACTGGACACTTACAAATAACAGGTATAATATAACTGTACTCTGCTTTGTATTCTTTGTTAAACAGATTTAAACTGGAAGCATTAATTGCCACCAAATGGGAACAAAATTTCTACGTCACAGATGACTAAATAAATGTTCTTATGTAGTGGCCACAGCCACAAAAAAAAAAAAATACAACAAAAAAAAAAAAAAAAAAAAAAAAAAACAGCTTGATGGCTGCAGCCAAAATCAAAATCAACCCTTCATCTTGTTGCCACTCACCTATAAACTAAAGGTCTATTTCCTTATCACTGAAATGAAAACACCTCAGTTAGTCCTCAGTGGGTGTTTCATGTTTGAGTAATGACTTCCAGGGTATGGCTGCATCAGAGTTTCTCAGACTGAAGGTGTGAGCCACACTTGGTTCATCTGTTCATCAAGAAATTCCCCAAGCACACACAACAGTGTGTAGTCTTATAATGTTGGGTTTATGAGGAAGAGAAAAATACTTCAGCTACCTAATTCTACCAATGTGTGTACTATATAAGACTCTTTACATTCTTTTCTATTTCAAAATAATTTTCAGAGATGCCTACAGGCTTTCTGGACACTTTATGCGCCCCTCAGAAGACCTGGAGGTTCTAAACCAGAGACTCAGACCCTAAATCCAAACACATGTAGTGTTCGCTTTACCTATATGTCAGGCAACACCTGGGATCATGTTTAGAGGACTCAGGCAGCAGATGAAAGTTGACTCAAACTGGGAAGGTGAGCTCAATTGGCTTGAGTTATGTGGTATGGCAGCAGCTGAGCAGCGAGTAACAACGACAGAGACACAGCATTGCTTTCACACTTCAACATATGACTCATTCAGAATAGGAGTGACTCACATGCAGTATGTCATACCCAACAAAACTGAGCATACTCAGGGAAAACCTGAATATAACATGCAACATTGTGCTCAGGCCCTAATCACCTTGTAGACTTAGCTGGGATGTATCCCTGCTGCCTCCTGCTATATTGCTACTAGCTACAAAGAGACACAAGGATGAACTCAACATGCTGATTTCAGGACATTTCTCTAGCAGAATCACTGGTATTTTATGAGCAGTACATCATAAGGCTTGTTTCCAGCAGGTGTATCTTTATAACATGCAGGTCAGGTCTATTAAGCAACAGGGGATGCATTTCTTTGGCAGTAATCTGCCACTGTGGTACAAACAATCAGGAATGAGTATCTGACTCAACAAACAGCTGTTAAAACTCTCCCTTGCCTTTTCTTTCTAAGCAGATGGCACAACCCACCTAGCCCATACCCTCTGTGTTGAACAAGTTCAACAATTTTTTCAGCCAGTGCAGAACTGGTTCCTAACTCAGTATCATAAGTCTGTTAACTTCTCTGCATATAATTGAATCCTGCAGAGAGGATAAAAATATCTCTGGAGCTGACTGTCTTTATGGTTTTGCAGTTCTGTGATGCAGAAACTCTTTGAAAAAGAAAGCCTTGGTCTGAAAGCCATGGTCATCATGTGTTGCCAGGTAGTAAGGGATGGATCAAGTGCAAGCAGTACTGTTAGAAGTCTTTAGGCAGTGTCATTTGCTGCTGGGGGGGTTCAGGACTGTCTGTTAGGGGGATCAAAAGGGCTGGTCATACCCCTCAATCTGGAAACAACTACCCTTTGCTTGTTGCTGAATGTTCTCTGCCGACTGTAAACAAAATCCATTGTGAAGTCTATGGTAATTTCAAAGGGAGAAGACAAGTTCAGAGAAATGAAATAACATGCATCTTGGATCCTGAATTCAGCTACTCTTCCTTCAGTCTTCCATATGCTTTTCTGAAGTTTATTACATATATCCTTTTCTTTCTTCCTCATTTGTGTGCCAGTATTCTTCCTTCCAATCTTTTTCCTTTTTTTTTTTTTTTTTTTTTTTTGAGGAGAAGTTGCTTTCTGTCTCTTGACTTGAGGAATTGCTATACTTCCTTCTGAAACTTTTGTTTTTATTTCCATGAATTTAGTACTAGTTCTAGATCCTTTAACTTAAGTGGTAAATTAACTCATCAAATCTTCTGTCTTTTGCCATGCCCTGCATGTCTTTTTTGGGATTAGCACTTGAAGATGCACTCACCTCAAAACATTCCAGATTATTTGTAGTGAGAGAATGAAAGGAATTAATGAAATGTGCTTGAATTGACAGCATATATCATGAAAGAAGTTTTAATTTCAAATGGTAAAGACAGATCCCTGCCCTCCCGAGGCCTGTGATAATGAACAGGCTTTAGTGGTGGCAAAACCCACCTCTCAAAGATACTGCACTGTGTTCATGGCTTCCACATTGAACCAGTAGTGCCCTTTATTTCTTCCTCTTTGGATCTGGCATGTGCGTGTCAGTTGAGGTATCCAGAGACAGCACAGATGCCCAAACGTAGGCAGGAAGCCAGGCTGCAGGGCTTACAGTATAAATATATATTTTTATAACTTCATACAGACCTTTTTTTCCCAGTAAGTGTGTTTTTTGGGCTTAGAAACTCTGTGTTCTTAGCTATTTTAAGAAATCTGATGGGTGAGAGATGGAGAAGCAGCAGACATGTTGGCAAGATCTTTCCATGAGCAGAATGCCAAGATTTAAAAAAAATAAAAATAAAAATAAAAAAGAAAAGAAAAGAAAAAAAATAAATAAATGAAAGAAAAAAAAAAAAAAAAAGATACCTTTGACTTTTTCTTGTTCTGTCTCAGAAAATTGGCTCATCTGAAACTGTTGGATTTTGGCAAAGACTTCATATCAAATGAGAGAAGTAGCATGTTTCTGAAGCAAGGTGATTTCCAAAGTGAAGTTATATGTGCATTCAGCTCCTTCCACTTGGCAGCTATCATGAAGGTCAAAAAGATTTACCAGTTCTCCTGCGAGTATCTAATAAGGTTGCCCCAATCTGTCAGGAAGTGTTAGAACTCAGTAAAACTTGAAGTGGGACTTAAAGTTAATGAAGCTCAGATGCTCACAATATCAGTTGTGGATCCACCCAAATCAAGGAAGAAATAGGAAGAAGTGAAACATGCAAGGAGTTCTAAAGGAAGACACCATGCAGCCAGGCTTAGCAAGAATACTAAATAAAGAGGTCAAATGGAGATGTTCTTGTAGTTACCGTGTATCAGCTGGTCTCTGGAATCTATCCACGAGTGCTGTTTGACTGCAATGAATATCAAGCTAGGCTGAATAAGGTTTGCCTGTTATCAAAGGAAAGTTATGCATTTTATTTACACAGAGATAGAGAAAGAAAGAAAAAGAATGTTACCCATAATATCAAACTCCAAAAGATTAAGGATTTTGGACACTAGCTCATGGTTTGTACGAGAAGATGAGAATGGGATAACAACTGAAGCTCTACATAGTGCTTTTGCATTTGTAAGAAAAAGAAGGCTGAAAAATAGCACTGTGTAACCTCTACAAAATGGGTCACAACTGGACTAGAAATAATTGCAGAAGTCCCATTTTGTCTAACAACATTTCTCCAACGGTCTGTCCAGATTTCTGCCTAATCTAATCTATCCATACGCCCATCACTTTGAAAATGACTTGCCATTTTTCAGGTTTTATTAATCCACCTTTGAAAATTCAAAATATGACTCAGAAGCAGGAAATGGCTTTGTGAAGTAAAAATGATAATAATAATTAAAAGCACATGCTTAAATCTACACACAGTCCCACTCTGCAAGAGTTAAAATGCATGCTACATCTCAAAGATCTTTTTATTCTTTCAAAGTAAGAACTAATGGAATAAGGGAAGAAAAAGTTTCCACGGCCCAGATATGTCTTTGCTGAATCACTTTGTAAGGTGTGGACAATTGAGTCATAAACTTTCACACTACAGATGGCTGTGTTTCTTTCATAGTGAATCAAGCTCTAAAAGATCTGTGACACTTTATGTTATATGTTAACTAGAGAGGCATATTATGTAAAAAGCACATAGGGTTTCACATGCACTAGTGCTCTCTACACAAGAGAGCATCATTTTCAATATTCACTCATAAAACCAGCTTCCATTTCTATATACTAACTTTTTTGTGCAATTGCCTCAGTGTATGTGGGTTGGTATACATTCATATACATTCATATACATTCTCAGACTTATTGGAAATCCTGCTGTGTAGAGCTTCATAAGTTCATCAAAGGCATTTTTGAATATCTTTTTATATCCCATGCAATTTGTATGTTTGATTTTAACATTAAAAAAAAAATCAAACAAGTAATACGTCTCTAGATTGTCACCTAATCTAAAGCCACTTGAAGAAATGAAAGAGAAAGTAAGCAATTTGATATATATACATTTGTGTGTTCCCATATGATAAAAATGTCCAAATATTATAGACACATTTTAGAATTTTGGACATAGAACAACAATGCAAAAAATACTTGCTGTCTACATTAACCCAAATCTCTCTTCAATAGAAGGTTTCACAACAGAAAGGCTAACACCTGTAACTACAGGCAAACAATGTGCAGTTACACTGACACTGGAAGTTGTTTAAGAGCATTGGTAAAACTCATATTCATATTTTGAGTGCAAATACACTCCCTGTAAACAGTATTTTTTAAATCAGATAAAAAGCATAAAAATGATGCCTTCCCAACTGACAGTCTATGGCAATGGAATGAAGTGCAATTACTAAGGATGATCAATATCTTGAACAAGGATTAACACTTTGTTTGTCTGAACAAAGAACATTTTGTTCTCATTTTTCCGAACCAGTAGAACATTGTTGTGCACAGTGCAAATCATTTCTAAGGTGATTATGACTGACTGTATATTTAAAACAAAAATTAAAGGAAAAAAAATACTACAGTCCACCTCTCAAAATCTTTCAATATCCTCTTCTTTGGACAACAATGATGCACACAAACCTATAATTTGTTGTTCAAGAGGAAACTGTTATAATTTTTAAAAGGACTGTGTTCACTACCATGCATCCCATCAGACAGGGATCAATGGTAGGGATTAGTCCCTGTATTTTTTGGAACTTTTTCTTCAAAGAGTATGCCACATAAACTTTTCTGGTGATGTAGCAGTTTGTCAGGCTGAATTACAAACTATTTATGTCTTAGGATCTTTTGGCTAAACACCTTGACCAATAAAATATTTTTTTCTTGGAGCTACTGAAGGACATTTCAGTCTCATCGCCGGATGCATAAACTAAAGGAAACAGTAAAAACCAGTAGTGGTAAAAAAGAAACAGCTACAACGAGAACAGAGATTTTCAGCTATCTTTCACTGTCTTTACAATTAAACAGAACTTCAAACACACTAAATGCTCAATGCAGAAGGCTGGATTGATTACTGATCTACAGTCTAATGATTCAAAGTTTACACTTTTTCAGTACTCGATAAGAATCAGATTTCCTAGTATATCACCTAGCTTGCCAGATCCTCAGCAAGATATTATAAAGGTATCTTAATTTTAATTTTTTGTCAACTGTTCTCTGTCATTTTGCTGCTTCTCTCACCCTTTTAAGTATATATAGCACAATGGGATATATTTTTGGTATTCCCTTGCAATACTATACCCCGTCATGCTTAAATGACAAAACCAGAACAATGCTGGCTTTAAGCTAGTTTGAACTACATGAACAGTGAAAAAACTAAAGTACCCTGATCCCCAGCATGCCTTCTCAATGTTATTGGGATCGTTACACAAAGTTCTGCTACTTTAACTAGCTGAGAAATTAATATAGTGGTAGTCTGCCACTGTCCACATGGACCAGCCATTGAAGGACAGCAAAGAGGACATACAACACACTTCAGCAGTTTCACAATTATTTCAGAAAACAGCTAGTACTGGGATTCAAGCAGCGTGGTGCACTGTGTCCACCGCAGGGTTTGCACAGTGGCTGCGGACATTTACTCTGGCTCGGTGAAGTAACCACCACCTTGCAGCTTTCTTCTGTTCTTTCATGAAATAAACAGAAGGGCAGTTGAACATAATTCCTACCTCCATGTTACAATTTTAACCACTCTTCCACATTTCTTGACAGCAAGAAGAGAAACAGGGTTGTGAGGGCCCCTGCTAAGTTTAGTGACATCTCACAGACACCTTTATTCCCACTCATCTGAAATTTCTCACGCAAGACAGGCCACTGCATTTGCTTATCATCTACTTTTGCCACCAATTGAATCCTAACTGAAGGCTATCATTGCAGATACTGTTTCTGTTTTAACTGTTCTAAGACCTTAGTTCTGCTGCTGGTGTTTTAAATACCTTGAGGTATTTCAAGGTAGTAGATGAGCCACATTTGACAAGGAAAAGCTGTTTGATAATCATGATGTAGAATTTGCTCATTATAATTTGTTAAACTATAGCTCTATAATGCTTGATACCAGTCTTCAGAGACATTTTAGTCTATATTGCTCAAGTGAACCGCTGCAAACTCTTTCCTCTTGTCCTTATCTCCCTTATGTCACTATGCTGTTTCAGGTATGCATTAAAACCTCCAGCAGTTTTGTGTTTATTGCACATAAGCTCTTTTACATGTGGCACAACTGGAATTTCAGACAGTCACTCGCAATAACATGCTCATTAACTTACTCCTACACCCACAACTTTAGACGAATTATGAAGGTCTTGCAGACTAATCTGTCCCACATAATTAGGTCCTGTGAGCTTTGCAGTATACTTTCTTCCTCTACTATCCTTTAAATTCCAAAGAACCTCTGTGGAGGTAATTTGACACATAAAATGCATGCAGTCCTCAGAATGTTTGCCACATGTTCTGCTATTTCCTACTATGTTATTACGGCCTTTCATCATTTCCTCTCACCACAACTTCACGTCTGCACTTCTTTCACCCCCTAATCCAAATACCTTCGCTAAGTTATCACTATTCCTCACAGAGTTTCACTTACACTGGGAAGTAGCAACTCTAACAGAAACACTTGATTATAACTTAGAGATGAAATTATGGCAAATAATCAACATTTATAATTCCAACTCAATACGTTTTCAGTTCAACTTTCAGCTTCTGTTTGTATCCTTTTTTTCCATTACTGTTAACTATCCTCTTTTCTGTGTTCATACCACATTGAACAAACCCATTGAAATATATTTTGCTGGCAAGTTTAGAAAGATTGAAAATGAGTGTTAACAAAAATATGCATTTTCAGAGTGAGGGCAGGTTTTGATAGACTTACTCAAGTAGGAAACAATATAATCTCTCAAGGCATAGAGTACCAAAAAGTAGATGCTATATTGCTCCCAGTGGAATCCTTAAGTCCCTTGCCAAAAGACATTTCATGTGCAACCACCTCTACTGTAAAACAAATGCTGAAGAGGTGCCGACAGTGATATTTGCACAGATTCATTCTCATTAAAGGCTCTTATAATAGCATTCAGTCTGGTGTAAACTTTTAAAAATTGACTCCTAGATCCATTAATCCCTTTCATGTACTGCTCATGAGCTTAATGTGTGACATTGTAGCTAAAAGGACTAACGTGGTCCTTAGATGGATAAACAAGGGAATACAGAACAGAAGTAGAAAAGTTGTATGTGTCTTTAATAGCAGTGGGATCAGTTCTAGAAATGTTGGAAAGACTTTGAAGCAGGAAAGACTTTGGAGCAACTAACAGATTGGAGAACAGGCCTTAGAGTGAAAGACATAAAGAACTCAATTTATTTGCAAAGAATTTATATGCAAGGGATACTTTTATTATAGTTTAGACATGTATCTAGAGAGAATAGGAACTTAATACTAGGGGAATCTTCATCCAAAATAAATAAATGAAAAAATCAATAGCTAAAGACTAAAGCTATAAATCAGATGTACAGTTTTAACAGTATGTTATTCAACCATATCTGTTGGACTCCTGTGGAGAGAAGAGCACACCTGTGGCCTGCAGCTGTGACACTGCCAACATAGTCACCAGGTAGCCCAAATCCCAGCATGAGCTGTCTACCTT
The DNA here is from genome assembly GCF_011077185.1 of Oxyura jamaicensis. Lineage (NCBI taxonomy): Eukaryota > Metazoa > Chordata > Aves > Anseriformes > Anatidae > Oxyura > Oxyura jamaicensis. Next base: position 40,847,820 of record NC_048897.1, on the reverse strand, counting down.
ACATTAAATGAAAGGGAGAGGTTACCCAACAACCAAATCTTTGAATACCAACCATGTACAACACTATTTCCTCTGTTGTCCAACTTCAGGCACCTAACATAGATGTAAAGATTCCTACGTAATCAGAGGAGCTTCTGAACTATAATTCAAAACACCAATATTAAGAACCCATCCCTTTCTGTTGTCTTTGCAGGAAGTCTGGGATCCTGATCATACATGGTCTGATGGCCATCCAAAAATATTCTGTCTTTCAGCCCCTATTATATGTGAAATTATGTGTGAAAGAATAAGAAGAATGCTTCTTCTCCATTCTGCTATATCCTTCCTTTTATCTGATGTTTCACTTCTCTTTTTTGTTCCTCTCCAACCACATAGTTTGCTGAGTAAGAAAACAGACTGCAAGAGGAATTGTTGGGATCTCTGCCCTGGTGCAGAGAACTCCTCTCCTGGATCTATTCTCCACTCGTATGGAGCTACTCTCAGCTCTGCCGCTGCCACAGATGTTTCCTAGGGTCTGTGCTGGTGCATCTTGTTCAGGCTTCAGCACTAAATCTCATGTTATATATTGGGATAATGCTTCTGTGCTGAATGTATGCACTGGCCTAATTGTGTGGGTACGACAGACAGAGTTAAAACTGTTTTCTAAGCTTCAGCACTGAGTACATAATGACTGTCACAGGGGACATCTACTTCCCAAGGTGATGAAAGAGCAACACGCCATTACACATTATTTAAACACTCTCTGACATCTTCTGCACAGCAATAGTGTAGTGGCAAACTGTCTTACAGCACAGCTACCAAAACAAAAACCAAAACAAACCAAAACAAAAAAAACATAGTTTACTGCGCTGAGGACAAGCATCCTCAAACTGTGCAATGACACAGAACTTCATTATTTTAGACATTGTGGCCTATCTCCTGGTTCACCATTAAAACTGTCTTGCTACTAGTGGAAGACATAAACTACTAGAAGCCAGAGCACGAACTGTTCTTCAACACTGGGCTGGCTGGAAAGACCCCCTTTCTCCTCCTTTTTTTTTTTTTTTTTTTTTTTTTCCCTCAGCTATATTTAGTACAGAGGGCATCATTAGATCAGCACCAGAGTACCAATCTAATTCATTTTTTTGCCCCAAAATGAATTAACTTCCTTTTGCCAAAAGCAGAGGTTCTGTTGACGAGAGCTGTAAGAGTCTGGTGAAGTGTGATGCACCATGTCACTGTGCCCTAGCACTCAGCTAGACTTCGGTGGACTTTCCTGACCTGGTTGTCATGAAGTTTTCTTATGTGAAAATGGTAAAACTGATCAAAATTTCATGGGGGTGAAGATTCTTTGTTGACTGGAGTTAGCTTACAAGACATCATTAAAATAGGATTTAAGTGTGTGATCTGACCCTTCTTCATGGACAGACAGATCCACTATGTAGAATGCAGGCTCTATTGCAGGATAAGAGTATACCTTGACTTGTGGGATCAAAGATCCTTGAAACTAGAAGGTACCAAAACTGATGCCTATTTAACAGCAGAAACTCTATATTTCGCTTTGTAGTTAACTCTGAAAATAACTGGGATTTCAGACGGAAAGGCAAAATTATACCAGAAACACATGAATTGTTTATTCTTATATATAATATTTATTTTTTTCTAAATGTCAATCTACTTACATACAATAAAAATGAGTCACTCTTAGTTCACATTAATGAGGAACCTTCTTCTTAACGGCTTATGGCCGATACAAATATGCCTCTATCTTGAAGAACAGAGCAATATACAAATAAAGCTGCTGTTAAAATTCATGCATAATCAAAACAAATTGAATATCCACTTTTATTTCCATAGGGAAAAGAGCTATAAAGATTAATGCTAGACAATGATATTTAATTAAAGCTTATTTACTTTATAAGTACTTCCATGTTTTCAAGAGTATTCTCTTTTGGAACAGGAAGCTGTAATGCGTTTGTGAGCCATCTAACAGTCATAGGTAGAGGAAAGTAGTTATGATCATAGCAGAGTGCTTACAGCAATACTGACAAACTGTCTAGCAAATTTTTCACATTAAAGAATTCTGGTGTTAAAGAATTTAAAATGCATTTTAATTGACTTTTCAAAATTCCATTTTTTATTCACAAACACACCTGAATGCAATAACAGGAGTTCATTTTTATATGCATTATTCTCTCTGATGGCAAGTTATTGTACTGTACACATACTCCTCTCTTCATTTTTGAGATACAAAATAAAAGGTTATGCTCTTATGATTCATAACAAAATAAGTTTCCTTTCCTTGGCCACCAGTCTGCTGTTGTATTCCAGATTTTATTTAAGTAAACTGTTAACTACTTCAGTGAAATTAGAGGAACTGTTTTCTGTATGAATGCAGTTATTGACATGAGAAACTAAAGGGAGTACTGAAGAAAATTGTACAAAACGGCACTTTCATTTTGCCTGTTGAGGTTAAAAGATAAAATAAGATTTTGGAATACTAATTTCTAAGAGGAGATTTCATTTTAAAACATAAGAATTGCTGGATATATGTGGCTGGTGCTCATTTCTCATCTGTATGAACACACAACCTCCAAACACAACACTTTCAATAACAGTTGTATTAGTCATCTACAACTACAAGGCTACATAAATAAAATAGCTTTATTTGGATTGTAATTAACATGGCAAATATCACAATATTCTTCAGGAAAGAAACATTCTGAATCTATGTATTTTATTTCTTCTGACAACTGGCAAAGTATATTGTACTGCAGAATGCTTTATTGCTTTTTAACTATTCACCCTACACAGTATACATAAAAGCTTAATGAGTATAGCTGCATAAAAACTAATTTTAATGCTTTTAAAATCAATGGTGAACAAAATGATGTTTAGATTGTTTTTCAAACAACTATACCACATCTGATCTTTTGAGGAAAAGCAATTACTTCTTCTTGTCATAGCCAATACATTTCTTCATTCTCCCATTTTACTTGTACCATTCTTAGGCACCTTTACACCAGTTACCATGCAAACAGTTAAATATTTGTGCAAATACAGAAGAATATTGTTATTAAATATCTAATCAATAAAATGCCACTTCCACTAATATGCTAACAGTGAGGAGGGCAAGAGGAGAAAAACTAAAAGGACTTTTTTTCAGATCAACAAATAGTATATATGCAAGTTTGCCTAATTAAATACATTTTCAAGGAAAATTTACAAAAAAAAATAATTTATATAAAAGGTATACCAAAACCTTTCAAAGAAGCAGCTGCTAAAATCTGAATTTAGCTCCTTATTCTTTTATCCACTATGTGAATAAGCATCAGCTTTTTTGTATTTTCTAAGGAAACATCAAATGCAATCATTTTTTGTAAGTTTCAAGTGCTATAAATCATTGGGAACTTATGTACACCTAATTTATGCAATCGTATTGGTAGTGAGGAAATCATCATTCTTCAGTGTTTTGTATCTCTGTCATTCTCTCCCAGCGAATTTCTTTATTACAACAGGCACCACAATAGTTGAGATTTTCTCAGCATTTATATTAGTGAGACCAATTTTTTAAGGTATGTAATTCAGTCATAAAAACTGAGACCATAGCCTGAAAGCGTTATTTTGTGAATTTCCAAATATGCACACATACACACCCTGCACACATCAGAATTTAAAATGCTTCCTTTTTCTTTCCCATCACTGGCACTCCTGAAATCTAAAAACATATCTCTCTTTTTTTAGTAATTTTGCAGGCCATCAGGCCAGAATACATACCAGCTCTTTGGTACAAAGAGAAAAATAACAACAGCAACTACCTACCAAATGGCTGAGGTATTGAGATTTATAAAGCATTCTTAACACATGCATAAAAGCCACTTTTCATATGGAGTTACGATGCATTCTGGAGTATGTTGCAGAAATACAGAAAAGTATATAATACGCAAATGCGTGCTATTGTGCATAGACATTTGCTACACACATCTCCAATGCAGTGTGTGTTGAATCCACATTAAGAGTCATACAGAAACATCACTAAACATGCTTCTCTTAGAGAGCTCACTTTCCCCCCTTTACTGCAAGACAGCCTCTCTGTTGGCTATGTTAGAAATAGGTGTTTACAAAGTCGTGTTTCAACTGGAAGTTTTGCCTGTGCAACGGCTGCACTTTCAGGCTCTGCGTTCACCACAATAGAGCAACTGGTTTAGGGGTAGCTTGCTCTTACCATTGTGAATTAACTCAGCCGTTTGGAAAGAGGCTTTTGGGGAACATCTGCTTAACCTCATTCTAGCTGCCTGTCCCAGTAAAAATCCTCAGTATCAGACAACTTGTAATTTCTAAACGCAGTTATCTTAGTATCTCTATCGTAATTATATTTTTTTTTCCTTAGGATGTAAATAACAAGACAGCAATAGAGGCAATAGAACCTGAGTGCAGAAATACAGCTCCAGCCATTCCAGTCAGAAATTAAGTAAAAATCAGAAGAAAAAAAAAAAAAAAAAAAAAAAAAAGAGAGAGATTAAAATTCAACTTCAAGGTAATAAAAGATGGAAATGGAGGTGCCAATGAAATCTGCCGAAACTAAATTTCAGAAGCACGGCTTTCTCATCTTGAAATGTTACACCCATAAAAACAGCCTATAAAATTAATCTACCTGGAGATTTTCCATGTTAAATCAGCTCAGAAATAACTTTTAAGCACTTATGGCATTATATCTAAAATACATATTCTCCTGTTGTTCATATATCAAAATCCTGTGTATTTTGAAAAATAAGATCCGAGCTGCACTGAAATGTTTGTATTATAAGAAAGAACAGTAATAAAGTATATCACTTTCAGAGAGATTTGACATTTGTAAGCATTCTCTAAAAATTTGCATAGGCTTGCAGCATTGGAGGAGCATGTTTAAAGGTTCCTAAATTCACTTTTTTCAAGAGAAGAATATAGAACACTGAAAAGTGGCAAAAAGAAGCAAAACGCTTCTGTATCTTTTCAACCTGGAAAAGCAAATGAAATTCCTAAAATGCTGTTGTTATCTGTTTTACCAGAAGTGCAATATGTCCCATTCATATAAACTCTTTTATTCCATTTGCTTAAAGGAAAGGGACATTCAGAATGAGAAAATCAGTGGAGTAATTTTCAAAGAAAACAAACCCTTATTTCTTTCAGGAAAATAATGTGATTTTTTTCAGTTTGCCAGATCTGGAGATAAAGAGCATTTAGATAACACTGCTTATATTCTAATCAACTTCTCCAAATTAGTTTCTTGTAAAATTTAGCTTGAGCTATATAATAAGATGTGCAATTTTTTTATTATTTTTTTTTTTCCACCTAGAAAGCTGTAATAGGCAAAGTAGCAAAGTAGCAGATACAAGTGGAGGAAAGAAAAAAAAAAAAAAAAAAAAGATTCCATACATTTGGGTTCCTTCCAAGAACTTTGCCACATTTTGCAGATTCTCAGTTTTCAAATAAAGGTGTCTTAGCCTTGCAATTGTGGAGATATTCTTGCCTCTGTAAATCAATGTATTGTTGCTAGCCAGCCTTGCAGAAATCTGTCTACAGCCAGCCAGCCAGAAACAATAGGAGCGACAATTATATGTATTCTTTTCCCTCCCTCCAAAATTAACGTGGTTTTGCCTTAAAATTGCAAGGCAATTTTAGTAAAGGATGTGTTAGTGTTTAAAGCACTAAGCTGGAATCAAGCAGAGGTTGCATTGTAAAAGCACATATAATTAAAGTGTACAGACTCCTTTTTTTGCTTATACAGTGTCAGTTTGGGTTACTTTTACCAACTCAGTGTCGCAGATCAGGCAGGGAGACAAATGAACTCTGTAAAGAAATAAATTTGGGATGAGCATTTGGATTTTATCAGTTCTGTACGTTTGGATAAATAAGGTGTTTCAGGCAAGTTATTGAAGAAAGGCAGAAAAAAAGCCAGTTCCAGGCTAAATTGTACCAATGCAAATCACTGTGAAAACACTGCATTCAGGAAGGCAGCAATTTCAGGGAATCTTGATTAATAAAAAACAATACAATTTTACAATATTGGTAAAATATCTCTGCATTTCAGCCAAAATTACTGAGTGCAAGACCTGTCTTTATTTTTTTTTATTTTTATTTTTTTTTTCCTCCTGGAACTCTGATTTAAAAAAACATTTTGCCATCCTGTTTCAACAGTTTTTAACTCACCTTACTTTACTGTTCCAAAAATCTACCTGAGCTTGAAAGAAACATCAGGTTCCAGAATTTAACCACTGTACAAAGGTGGTGTGGTATAGCATGTTGTTAATGTGCTTTATATTTCTGAATTCAGAAGCTCTCAGCAACTTAAACATGTTCACTCATGTTTCTGACACATTTATCCGCAGAATGGGTTCAGAGGTGGATGTTCTTTGATGTGAAATCAAGGTGCTACAGAATTCTGCAGAATCTATAGAAATACCTCCACAGATTTCGCAAAAAAAAAAAAAAAAAAAAAAAAAAAAAAAAAAAAAAAAAAAAAAAACTAAGCAGATTTATATTGGCCCTGCCAATGACTTTCTGTTTAACTTGTAATCAAAACAACTCAAACCCAGTTACTGTTTGCATATCTGCCAAGCCTCTCAATTTCAGCAGTAGGCAGCAGACTCTCAGTATGACAGCCTGTCTTTCAGATTCAAGCTGAATCTGCCAAGGCTCCACTACAGAGGCAACTGGTAAATTAAATGCCAACAAGCAAGGACATTCATGTACCTTTACACTCTGCACATGAAGAGACATCACAGGCCTCTTCATTCTAATGGGTGCTTTGTGTGTTTTGGGCTGCAAAGTAAAGAGTGCCTGCTCTTATGCATAATGAAGCCATTGCATATATATTAGTTTAGCTGTATTGCTCTAATTCTATGGTCACAAATTACCTAACAGGTTTTCTTGTTACAGAAAAACAGAATATCCTTTTGGTGGTGAAATTAGCCCACAGAAATCAAGCAATGAAAGAAAAATCAACTTTTAAGCCCTATTCTACCTAAAGACAACAGATAACATAATATAGTCAGGTTACAGCAGAGTCATTGCCAAGGGTAACTGAAAATAAGAAACATTCCAATCATACTGTCAAATCTTTAATTCTCTTGTTTATAACATAGGCACGCTCTCTGATTTTGAAAAGTGGGATCTTTTTAAAGCCATCAGAATTACTGATGATTCTTTATAGTAAGCAGAAGAGGTTAATTATATATATGTAATTATTGACTCTTATTAATACTTACAAGTTGCATGAGACTTTTTGATTATTGATAGCTGGTGCAGTCAGTATTGCCAAGTTTAGATTGTATTAGCAATTTTGAGTGCACAACCATAATACAACCAGAGATATTAATACTATTGAGCATAAATAACAGTACTTGACAGGCTCAAGTAGGGGGAAAAGCACTAACACTGGTTACTCTAATGGACAGAATAAATGATAGAAGCGTATAATGAGTTTACAGCGGCCAGGTTTAGTGAAATCTATTTCTGAGTAAAAGGGGGGGTGGGGGGGAAGAGAGGTAGCAGTTTTGGTAACAGAATGAGGGTATGATCACATTAAAAATTAACAGGGTGTTTTCAGATAATTGAAAGAAAAAGCACCGACATGGGAAACTTAGCTGTTGTAACTCACATGGCTCTACAGTGGGCATTATCACTGTTTCCTGCCATGGATTTAATCTGCCATCACACCTAAAAATGAAAGAAAGAAGTATGAGTGTTCCAAGAGTTCCTACAATAACATGAGAGGGTTTTCTTTTTTCTTTTCTTTTCTTTTTTTTTTTTTTTTTAATAAGGGGAGGCAGAGAATTCCTCAGTCCAATATAAAAGAGGTTACTGTTGTGCAAGTGTCTTTTTTATTTACTATAATTTGGCAGACACAGCTCTGCAAGACTTCAGAACTAAGAAAGTGGAAAACTTTGATGTTCCTTTGACATGAGCTGGTTGAGATGCATCTTCTTCATAATTGTAGAGAAAGATTATATTGTTGCAGCTACCTGGTGCTAGCAGTGAACTACGCTTCATTTTACGGAGCCAATTCCTCCCTTCTCCACTTCCCTCCAGCATCTGCAGTACTTACCTTTGTCACACCAAGATTTACTTTAACTGGGACTATGTCGGGTGTTCCTAGAAAAATGACAAACTAAAATTAACCTATAATTGTAATACGAGCCTGAAGGCATGTGCTTGGTGAGAAAGAATTCACCTTCTATGGACACACACATCAGGGAATGTTAGAGGGATATTTGAAATTCCAGACATTGCAATTTCATTAATCAATTTGTAAATCAGTTAGAAACCAGTCATGATCCTTTGCAGTGTGACCAAATTCTTCACTTGAACTTGCTGTTGCCCAGTTTTATGTCATTTCCAGAGTCTGATGAGTGGTTGCTAGAGAGAGCCTCAAAACTCCTATGAACTATAGCATCAGGTGCTGGAAACAGTCTTTCCTCTCTCACTTATTAAAAGTATTTTCTAAGTAATTAAGTGAAATCTGGCAATATAAGGAGTGCCTAACTGTGGAAATAGAGTTTATCCTTCAAGGTTAAAAAAATACAGACCCAGAAGTCTGTGTAGTTTTCAAGCTCTGCTTTTCTCCTTTATTTTAGTCGCCTGCCTATAGGCTGGAAGTTAGTTGTTGGCTAGCTTGAGACAGGGATATTGCAGGCAGCAGGACAGACAGCTAAAAACTGTCTGTAACTCTGGTATATAAAGACACACTATCTCCTCCCTGAGGCCTACCTAAGTTAGAACATAAAGTGCAAGTACATACAAGTTAAAAATAATGAAACTTCTCCACTCTCCAGGAGCTACTGAATTTGACTTCTGCAAACACATATTTCCATGTAAATATTCTCCCAACCTTAACTTGAAAAAAAACAGTTCTGTCTATCTCTGTGAGACCTGTTTTGTTAAACCTTTTTTTTTTTTTTTTTTTAAGGTAAAAAAATTCTCATGCTCATGTTGAAAAATGATTAATGGAGTGTTGTTTTAAAACACACACACACACACAACCACCACACACATTTCACCCATAACAGGGAAATAATTTACTGTTGTGTGTCCTGTGCCATTCGACAGCAATTGATTTGGGGCTGGGGGGGAGGGGAGGAGGGTGATTAAAGGGTTAATATTCAAATGAGAAATTTGCAAGGCCTGCATAATGGAACTGCCACCCTGATAACAATAGGAATTTTTAACAATATCGAGCCTTGTTAGCAAGAGAGTTACAAGCATTGAGGGCAATCAGTGTGTCTTGTCAGTTTCTTTTTATCTACCATCTCCAACCGCCAAGGAACCGAAATGAAGCACTTTGGAATTATCAATTTCAGCCACATTTGCATAACAAAGCCCCCGAGGAAGAGGCATGATAAATGTGAAGGACCCCTCTTGGAAAAGGAACTGTCAACTGCGCCCCGAAAGATTCTCCGACCGAGCGCATTCTCGGGGATTGTAGTCAGCGAAAATAAAATGAAAGCATTAAAGAAAGTCATTCTCTCAGAGAGAAAAATCTCCCCCTCTGCACAGAGAGAACTGGATGAAATGACATTATGCATATGAAAATGTCCAGAAAGATGTTTGATTTATGTATGCATTAGATGCAAATTCCATTACCGCACGCGCGCTGTTGTGTGATTTGGCTCTGAACACATCACTGCCCTGATCAAATCTGATCTCATTAATTCCGACAAGGAGAGAGAGAGGGAATTGAGAAGAATTTATGGCCTGGACACTTGAAAGAAGTAAATTGTAATTCTGTTTAAAGCTGTAGCGAACCTTTTAAACACCTTTTATTATAGAAAAAAGCACTTACTTTTATAACACTGTTAGAACTTACTTAATCTTGTACTTGGAACTTCTAGTCCTCATTTAAAAAAAAAAAAAAAATCTATGACCTTGTTTAGGGGGAGAAAGAGAGAGAGAGAGAGAGAGATGGAAAAAAAAAAAAAAATACGCCTGTCTTAGACTGAAATCCAGCAGAAGCATCATAATAATATGATCAAAGAAGACCTATTGACTATCTGAATAATCATGTGAAAATTCTGCTCTGTTGGCATATGTTTATTTTTAAACAATCTTTTAATATCCTCAAATAAAATATCAAATACTTTACAAGTGTTTTTATGGGACTAGATAGACATTTCATGTTTAAAAATGTTATTAATTGTGATCTAGATAAAAATGGCAATGTTTTATAACAATATTCTCAAGCAGCGCAGTGGTGTCAGCTAAAACTGATATGAGTTTCTCTCTGAGATATAGACAATTTAAAGACAAAACAACAACAAAAAACAGAAAAGCACCCAAAAAAAAAAAAAAAGAAAAAAAAAGATTTCTGCTAAAAGGAAGTATATTACTGTAGGGGAAAAAAAAAACAGATTGTTTCTTACATTAATAAAGATTCTTATCCTTGTTTTGCTCCTGAGAAAGACCTTAATAACTCATTTCCTCCGTTCATGAAAGATAATCACCCTTCATGGGTGAGATATCCTGTATTTACTTGATACCAAGTGTAAAACTGAAATAGTGTCTCAATATGTTATTGCATTGTATAATCAGTGTTCCTCCCCCAACATTCATGAACCCCTAGGGTGCTTCATAGCCTAGAATAGTTTCTTTTCTGTTATGCATCTTCCGTTTAAGTGAGATATGATGAACTACCTCCCCAGTAAAGAAGAGAGAAGGAGAGAGTGAAAAAAACAACCCCCCTTGATTCCTAAAATCTTAGTTGCCTATCATGATTCATTTATAGAGAAATGAAGTGATTTCTGCAAACAGTTTCCCCAATGAAGCCTGCAGCTTTCTTTGATAATCTGCTCCAGCTGAAGTAATTGTTGAGCAAATGTTACCCAGAGAGATACAGAAAACTTGTAAGTTATTGCCATATACTAACACAAAAGAATAACTTGTAGGTAAACCATGTGAATATATTTTAAGCATCATTCACATTTTCAATAGTTAATATTGATTTCTTGTGGAGTTGTTTTTATATTTCCACATGCAGAAAGAATGTGTTTACAATATCCATTATTCAAATACAGAAAAATGTTACCTTTTGAAGAGTTATTGTAATATATTTGGCTACCAAATTCAATCATTGGTCTAGAAAAAGGGGAACATAGTCCTCATTTACGTAGAAATTTCAATAGAGTCCTAAGTATACATTCAAAAACCACTTTAGAGAAACATGCAGACATTACAATATATGAGTACAGATATGTCCTGTCATCTTATTATTTTGTCATTTGCATGTACACATTTTGTGAAAGTATTTGAGTGTGTATTTGTATACGTGAAAAATAACAGAGAGAGATATTTTGTAAGTTTATAAGAGAGTGGGCATTTGTTAAGGTGCATATAACACAGAATGCTTCTTTTTGACTATATAAGTACACTGAAACATTCAGGGAATTGTACTGAGAAACCTATGAAACAACTTAATGATTTGGATATCTAAAATATAATTATGGATAGTGCAATATTTTCTAGACTTAAAATGCTAAAGAAATATTTTTGTTCTAAATAAATATCCTCTCCATTATTAACCAGAGCGTGGATTACTTTCTGCTATAAGTAAGGGGAAAAAAAAATCACTCAGAATTTTCCCTGCATGTAGACTTTAAGAAAATTAGCACAGTGTGAGAGAGACTGTAATTGCAAAATTTGGTTTAGTGTTTTACATAAGGTTATCTCCCTCCTCCTGCATATCCTTTAGCATATCACTGAATGCATTTATTAAAATATTCTAGCCACCTGTCCATTTGAGCCTGTTTCAGTTAACATCCAAAAATAAAATAAATTTTGTACTTCAGAACATGGGGACCCAGAAATAAGTTTCCAATACTGGTGGCAAATCAAGCAAACTGGGCTTGCCTTTTCTTAAAATAATAAAAATAAATAAGTAAGCTCAAACCAAAACATAACAACAAAAGAAACCACATCCTTTTTGCCACCCTAACCCCTCCTTCTGTCCCCCTCAAATACATACACAGACACACATACTTCCCTTCAGTGAGTGGTTCAGGCTCCCTGATTAAGGTCATGCCGTTTGTTCATTACTGGCCTGGCTAATGTGATTGAATTGGAACAATACCTTTGAACTCCTTGGCTCTGATCTGCATACTAATTGACTCTCTTGTCCTTGGCAGTGACCTTGACAGGCTTTCCACCACTCTCAGAAAGGCTGACCAGTTTCTCATCAAAAGTTCCTAGTAAAACAAGCCACAACCCCAAAAGAAGAATTAGTCATTTATACTACTTTTCTCTCTATTCATATTTCCTTATATACCATTAGAGAAAGCAAAATTGCTACTCCCTAGCTCCCCCTGGATGTTCGTTAATACTTGAAAACCAGTGTCACTTTAAAGTGCTGAAACAGTGACAGCATTGTTTTAAGAGTTCATCATTGCCTCCTCAAACACATTTTTACACATAATTTGAGGTAGCTTTTTTTCCTCTATCCTTGCTACACAAAGCGCTGCAGTTTAACTTATGGACATTTACATCATCTTTTTTGTTTTGTTTTGTTTTCAAGTAAAAAAAGAAAAAAATCTTAGTTGTATCCTAAGAAAACAGCACAAATTAATTTCCTTTTTATAATTTACATTAGCACTCTAACAGCCTGGGTTTCAAAAGGTTCTATAGTAATATAAATGCTATGATTTCAAACAAAACAAAACCAAGCCATGCAGAACGCTGCATTTAGAAAATGCCAGGTTAAAGGTAATGAGCTAAGGATTTTATTTTTGTATCTCTGAGTCTCGTAGACCAACATATTACTCAAGAGAGCCAGAAGACATTATTAAACACTATACTGATATTTATGGGAAAAACAAAAACAAAACAAAACAAAAAATACTCTGCTGCCTGAAAAGTAGAGGTTTACTTCGTTCTTACTGGAGTGGAGATTTCCCTCCTGACACAAGTGGCAGCCTCAATGAACTTTCATTATTATAGAAAATATGTAATGAAGTAATAACTAAACTAAACTAAAATTAAGTATCATCAAGAAAAAGAGACAGACAGCATGCAGAGAAATGTTCTTTTATCAGACTGTCAGCAAAGATCCACTGTAGAAAAAGTTATATTTCTTCTTTAATATTCATTCTTACTTTAGGCAAAATCTATTGTGGGGAAAACAGCTGGAATTTTTAACTCATTTAGAAACACTACTATTGTGGCCCTTTACTAGGTTGTCAATGCACTTTAGAAACATGAAGGAATAAATATGTATTATAGCCAGGTGAAATATTATTACAGAATATTAATAATGACTTGCAAATCTATAAATAGCAAATCAAACTGCAAAATTTCTAATACACATTGTTTAATACATTTTTATTCTGGTGTTGTAACCAGTCCAGCTTCTTTGGGGGAAAAAAAAAAAAAAAAAAAAAAAAAAAGTCTCAAAACAGAGGTTTTCACTACTGAGACAATTATTTTTAGTTTTCAAGGCAATAATATCCAAGTACCTGGCCAATATCCAAATATGTAGATGGAGCAGACCTCACAAATTTGGCATCCAGTTAAAGACTGTTAAAGAAATAAGTCACAAAATTCAGATCTTGATCCAAAGTTTCCTAAAAATTCAATGATGGCCTGAATCCAAAATTCCAGTATGAATTCCAAACTTTTAGTACAAAGGAACATGTGTGGCTCCATTCAGCTTCTATGACCATGTCTGTTCAGGACCTAGTACTTGAACAGACTTATCAACAGATTTGAACCAGAACACCGGAACGTACCCTTATCTGTAGTGCCCTTGCTCTGCTGGTGAATGCCCTGGGCTTGCTAAGGAAACCAGAAAGCTGGTGCTGAAAAAGGGAAAAGCCAGAGAGGGCAAGTTAGTGAATTCAGTATCTGCAGAGGCATGCAGCAGTAATGTCACGTAAGGCTGCAATTAGGGCACATTTTGGCTGAGAAGAGGCACATAAGGATGGTTGGATCTGTATATATAAATATACATATATATATATATATATATAAAGCTCTTCAGAGCCATACAAGTGACATAGGACTGAAGAACATGTCTTAAAAGGTATTTTAGGGCCTAAAACATATCCAGACAGTTATATGGGTTTTCCAAAGCATTTGGGACCAAATTCTCACTGAATTCACTTTGTTCTGAGGCTCTACAAGCAGCAGCTAACAGATGAAGTTAGTATTTATATAAATTACCAATCAATTTTCCTCAATGAAAAACAGCACTGCTTATATAAAAATTTAACATCTCTGGTACTCTGAGAGCTCATAAAGTATAATGAAATACATGGACAATTTCACTCCAAACACTGAAAAGCAGTCACCTCTGAAATAAAATATACCGGGTGTCCACACAACAAGAGAGCAGAGGAGTTTTAGAGTATTTCTAAGCGAAACTACAAAATGAAAGATTATATTGATTAAATACAGACTATGAAACAAGGCTTTACTCTCTCAAAGAGTTTTTTTCTTCCCATCATGTATTGACAGTCTTTGGCTTTAGGACTCTGTCAAAACTGGTACGCCCAGCACTGTCACTATCTAATTTCATTTAAGCAGTGAGCACCACCTACTGCAGGGGAAGATTGTGTTTGTGAGCTATCTGTAACACATATAGGCCTCAGATATAAGCAAGATAAAGTAAAATGAAAACTATCTAATCAATTAACCTAGTATATAAAACGAGAGCTCAAGCAAAGGCAGCTACTGGGATAAGTTAGTTTCTCCTATCCTCCATGCTGGATCAGTGACAGTCATGTTAGAGGAACCATTCAATGACTGGGATAAGAGCTGCTCCACTCTTTTGAAAAACAAGTTTTATCTCTGTTTGATCCAATTCTGTATGAGGGCTAGACTCATTTCAGTAAAAGGGAAAAATGGTGGGCACAGAAAATCTCTCCACTTCTCCAGCTCAGAAGCCTAGCATGAACTCTGACAGCACATGCACTGTGCTGAGGCCTCATCTCCCACTGCAGATGACTGACTGTCCTTCACCTGCTCACTCCATATCTCACCACTTACTGAAAAATACCTGAAGGACAGTGTGGTCATTGGTCATAGCCAACATGGGCTCATGAGGGGAAAGTCCTACTTAACAAACCTAATCTCCGTTTATGACAAGGTCACTCATCTAGTTGACCAAGGGAGGCCAGTTGATGTAACCTTTTTGGATTTCAGTAAATCTTTCAATGCTGCTTCTCACAGTATCGGTCTGGACAAAATATCTGACATACAGCTAGACAAAGCTATACGGCAATGGGTGAACAATTGGCTGACTGATTGGACTCAAAGGGTTATAATAAATGGGGTTACATCAGGCTGGCAGACAGTCACTAGTTGGGCTCTGGCCCCATTTTAGGGCCAGTTCTCTTCAGTGTTTTCCTAAATGACTTGATGCAGGACTTGTAGGTATATTGAATAAGTTCGCAGATAACACTGAATTGGTAGAAGCTGTTGACTCCATTGAGGGTAGGGTAGTGAGGCCTTGCAGAGAGACCTTGACAAATCAGAGTGCTGTGAAGTCACCAACAATATGAAGTTTAAGAGCAAGTGCCAGATTCTGCACCTGGGAAGAGGCTCCCCTGGATATATGGACAGATTAGGGGATGAGAGGCTGAAGGGCAGACCCACAGAAATGGATCTGGGGGTTTTGATTGATGGTAAGTTGAGTATAAGCCATCAGTGTGCCCTGGCAGCTAAAAGGACCAACTGTATGCTGGGGTGCAACAGGCACAGCATTGCTAGCTGGTCGAGGGAAGGAATTGTCCGGCTGTGCTCTGTGCTGGTGCAGCCTCACCTCGAGTACTCTGTGCAGTTTAGGGCACCACAATATAAGTAGGATATAAAACTATTAGTGTCCAAAGAAGGGCTACAAAGATGGTGAAGTTTTAGAGGGAAAAGGTGTGAGGAACAGCTGAGGTCCCTTGGTTTGTTCAGCCCAGAGCAGAGCAGACTGAGGGGAGGCCTCATGGAGGCCTGCAGCTCCCTCACGAGGGGAGCGGAGGGGCAGGCGCTGAACTCTGCTCTCTGGGGACAGCAACAGGACCCGAGGGAACAGCATGGAACTGGGACAGGGGAGGGTCAGGCTGGGTGGTGAGACAGTGGGACAGGCTCCCCAGAGCAGTTGGCACAGCACCGAGCCTGCAGGAATTCAAGAAGCATTTAGACAATGCTCTCAGACATATGGTATGATTTTTTAGATGGCTGTGTGTGAAGCCAGGAGTTGGACAAAATGGTCCTTGTAGGCCCCTTCCAACTCAGGATATTCTTTGATTCTATGACTATCTGCTCCATCACAGCTGCCACCTGCCTGCTCACCTAGTTACTCCCAAACCTGACCCAATGAAAACTCTTTCGTTAACCTGGATCAGTGTGGAGTAGAAGGCTATTCTGTGACTTGTGCTGGTAGACCTGAGGAGGCAGTAATTCCCAGCAGGAGCCTGGGTGTGAGCTAAGGGAGAAATCAAGGTACCATCTGCAACCAGCACAGGCTGTCTGACTGCAGCGCTGAGCTGTTGCCAAGCTATGCTAAGTTAGACCAGTCATACAGGTTCCTCAACGGCTTCTGTCTGTGTCAGAAAGTTAGATTAAATCAGAGCCCTGGTCCTGCTGTTTCAGTCAGGACAAAGCCAAGGATCCTCAGCAAACATGGTTCTGAGAATGAAACAAGTAAGACACTAAGTTAAATGTCCTGCTGGGATTTTACAATTAGATCACACGTCTGTGCAGTGCTACGAAGCTGCAATGCATAAAACAATTGATATGTCAGAGGACTATTAAAAGAAAAATACCAATATAAGCTAAACACCTGCAAAGCAATACAGACTCAGAGCACATACTGTATTTTACTTGCAGATGACATACAGTTGGCAGAGTAAGGCAGAGGAAACCACCACCACATCACAAAACCACAGTAATGACCATGACCTTGCCTTCTTTTGAAACATATAGCAACAGATATGTAGAGATCTACAGATTATAAAAAATAATCTAAAATTTTCTGTGGGCCTTTCTGCCTAAGAAGAGTACAAGAAAATAAACACATAGCAGATGTGGAAATGCACAGAACAAGACAGTGAGCGTGGTGATGAACAAGGTGTAGTAACCAGAAAGAACAGAATGCAAGTGAAAAGTATTAATTATTGATAAGATAAGGGACAGATAATTACCACACTTCATATCTGCCTACTTGCTCTAAGGGCAAAGACATTTCCTAGCTGTCTAATAAGGAGAGTGGTGGGTTGCAGTTTGCTCTCTTGGCTCCACAGGCAGGTCCTCTTCTTCCTCACTGGCTGGCACAGTCATGCACATGTTCCATTAGTCCAGGTTACTGTTAGAAGTCTGAAATCTACTGAAATCACCTAAATAATAATAATGAAAATTATTGCAGTCAGATCTGATCAGAATACAGGTTACAACAAAGGTACAGGACTAAAATTCATCCCTCAATTGGGTCATTTACTGGAAGGAAGATAGACAAATAAATAAACAGATAAATTAGGACGGTCTTTTATTTTTACTTCATATATAAACTACAGTGACAGATTTATAGTAAGCAGCAAATTTTAAGCTGTGTCTTTTTGAAACCAATGAGGGAGTAAATATCTAACATTATGCATGTGAATAGTCACATGATATTTACATTTGTGTATGCAGAACTTAGGATATCACATTACCTTTATCATGCTGCATGGATAAAAAAGCTTAAGTAAATTTTGAACACTTACTTGCTGAACATAGATCTAGGGCATGTTTCAGGACTGCTTTTACTTTTTATTGGTTTTATTCTATCACTTACTGTACTGGTTATGCTCACTTGTATTCTGTACTTTCACATTTAAGAGGATACAGAACTTAAATTTCTCACCATTTTATTTCAATCACTATCTCTTAATAACTACCTCTTTGTTAATTGAATAAAGACTTCTATATTCACCATTCAATCTAAAAGATTAACATAAAAACATGTGACAACAATGTAACAACAGCAGAGCTGAACCTCAAGGCACAAACTGTATACTGTTAGTTATCCATGACACACTGTAATGAGAACATTCATAACAAAATCCTTCTTAGTGGTAACGCACCTGTCTTCAGGTTTGCAACATATTTGTTGTATCAGAGCAATCTGGCTAAATGTCAAGCTGGTTTGCATTCCTTTTTGTTTAAAACTGGTGTTTAGTTGGTAAGCGAATGGAGAAAGCATCAAAGTAGATTTCCACACGCTTTTTTCCAATATAATAGGAGATGAGCTGTCAGCTGGGAGTAGCAAGGAAGTTCTGGACCTCCAATGACAATCCTCCAACATGCCCCATCAGCCAGTCAGATCTGAATCTGCTACTGTCCCCACTTGTGAGAAATGCTACGTTTATTTGTCCTCCACTTGATGCATTATCCTTCTTCCTTCATTGCTCTACAATTCCTGCAACTCCAAGAGATGAGATGGCAGCTCTTTTTGAGCTCATTTTACAAACTAAAATGCACAAGACACAACTTTTGCCAAGGAGGTAAGAGAGGGTAAGAGCTCAGAAGATGGTCCACATATGAGAGATGCAAGCAGCTCTCCAAGAAAACAGTGAGCCATTCTGCTATGTGACAAGTACCCAGGTGTCAAAGCAGTCCAGTGAGGCCCTCCAAAGCTTTGCTGGCTCCTCTCTTCCTGACACAAAAAATTCAGACAAACCATCAGGCCTCCTGCTTGTTGCATGACAGGACTCTTCTCTCCTTTCCTATGACTCATGTCATGATAGGACTCACCTGGGCTGTAAGTAAGCACTTACTGAGAGTCATCTCAGGATCCACATCTTGGCTATACCCACCTCATTCAAACAACTGAGGAGCACATGTGTTTGGTTGGAAGGATAGGCTAGATCACCTTTATGGTACTGAAAACTTCTTTAACAGGAGCTGGAGCTGATTCCACTTTATGGAGCTGAAAACTTCAAAATCACTTCATAAAGCTCCCCTCTCTTTTTTGTATGCTTGTCTTGCTTGTCTCCCTTGCACTGAGTGGAGGCACTCACCAGTTAGCAGTGCAAGACACTCTTTAACTTCACAGGTTATAAAGGCGCCATTTTTCTAACATTTCTTGCTCCTGTTAACTCACAAGGTAGAAGACTTTGAGAAACTTATGACATGAGGTGTCTCTGTAAATTCAGTGCATGCCATTTTGCAAGAGCAGCCTCACAAACAAGTTCAATGATTCCCAGTCTAGGGATCATGACCTCTGTGGACATGAAAAAGACTCAGAAATGCAAAATGCAGCAGCTTTCAGCTGACAAGCTGCAGCTGAACAGGGAAGTAGATGATCATCTTTACCAACTTTCAGGTGCCAGAAAATGGGTGCTGGCAGCTAAATCACTTGCCTACCTGTAACAAATGTGTTTTCCCTGAAGCACCTGTTGTCAGTGGAACTGCCTAAAGATAAACACTACAGGATGAGGTTCTGAACTTTTTGTCACTTATTTAGATCTGGTTTTGGAGGAAAAAAAAAAAAAAATAGCCACAACATGGGGACAACAAAAATAGAAAGCTCACAGAAAACAACTATCAGATGGCAGGACAATGCAATAATCCAAACCAGTTCCCCTAATCTGGGTCAGACAATGGCATGTCTGCTCTATTAATAATGTTGTTTTTCTGGAGGTTATCAGTGCATGGTTTAGATGGACAGAAGGTCCACAGGCAGCAGCCACTGAATGATACGCAGCAGGGCTCGGGAGCTGGGAGACAAAGTGCATCTTTAGGGGGGCACCTGTGAGAGGCTCCCCTATCTTCCATGCTCAACAGGGACTGAGAAACTACAGCTTTGTGCAGTGAGATGATACCTCTAATAAGGTGATTGGCAGCATCTTGGTTCTGTGAAAGTCAGTACCTCTCAGCCCTTGCTGAGTTTCTAACAACACGCTTAACTTCTAATTTGGGAAAGAAAAATACCATCTGGCACCTCAACTTTGAAAAGTTGCCAAACCTTAACTTACTCTCTGAATCCTCCCCAGGAAATCATGGGAACTACCTACCAAGAACAGCATTACAAAGTGTGAACAAGGCTCATGTGAGCTAGCTGCATGTAATCTACCATGACTTTTTAAAAAAAATAAAAAAAAAAAAAGGGGGGGGAGGGGGGGTAGGTTAGTCATGCAGTCACCTTAAGAACTTGCTTGAGTCCCTAGTTCTGTCTCCAACTGGAAGAAGTTAATGAACCACCACTGTAAATTCTTGGTGGATTTTCCATGCAAGGAAATAAGTCATCTTTTCTAAATTAAGAAATTGGAATTGACTCAATTCTAGAAGGAAGGCTAACAATGAGCCCTGCAGTATCATGCTGGATAACACTGGACAACACACGAGTATTTGATTCATGCTTGTGCTCATTAGAGTCTTATTTGTGTTTTGTTAAGAAAAATCTTTTGTGATATAAAATTTTATAATAAATAGTGTCAGAGGAGACACTTTGTAAGAAGAAAATGCTTTCATGTCAAGGAAAAGATTTTAAATTGCAGCCAATAAAGAATGAAGAAGAGAAATTTAAGAAAAGGGAAAAAATGGGAGGAGAAATGCAATTGTTGTTCTTCACTACCTCATTATTTGTAACCAGTGGTATGTAAGCCCCATGTTATAATGCAGGATCAATTCAGATGCAAATACCTGAGCCTTAATTGTATATGTGAAAGAAAGAAAAGAATGACAGTGTTCAAGCATGCTTTATTTTGTTATTTCTGTGTCCTCCAAGACATACATTCAAAGTTTAAGCAGTAACACATCACCTGGGTAGATTTACACTGAAATAAGGTAATAAATGACATTATAAATATTATGTGCAAATCAAAAACCATAGGAAGATGCATTGTGCTGTAGCTACACAGCAAATCTGTAATATTATTACTTCAAATTACTTCAGAAGAGATGTACTGTATAATAATCTTATATATCAAAGTAACTAAGGCATTGAACTCATTCTTATGTTTCTTTACTCAAGTAAAATTTTGTTTGAATTCAGACAACAGATACAAGCTGCTTATGTTTTTCAGTCTCATATGGGTATCTGTACAAAGATGAAGAATGTAGCTATTTTTCTTTAACAATATGCTGAATAAAGATCAAGTATACCAATTTTAGAACAACCCGTTTCCTTAGTCTAATTGCTAAGTTGCTTTTCCATGGGGACAGATTTTTTCCTGGTCAAGTCTACCCTCTCTGTGGTTCATTGTATGCATAGTTCTCATTATGCTAACTGGAGCTGTGCATGTAGCTGGACACAAAACTCACATCCCTCATTCAAAGCTAGGTATCACTGTTTCTGTACCACAGAGTCCTGTTATGAAGATCTACAGACAAGGAATGCCCTTCCATCATCTGCCAAAGTACCAAAATCCCACATCACTGTGTCTCAGTTCATTGTGTGCCCATCCCTCCAGTTTTTTTTCAATGTTTGTGCAGTTTTTTTTTATAACATGGGCTCAGTCCAAAGTTCTCCTGAAGTCAATAGAAAGATCTCCTATGGCTGCAACAGTCTCCTGAACAGGCTATATTTCCCTCAGCCGTTCCCAGCTTACATTCCTGCAATGCCATGGAAGGCACTATTATGAAAATCGACTCAATGGTGTAAATGGTGCTACAGAAAAAAAAGCTTCTATGAAGCTTTTTCCCTCCCTGCCTATTTCCAATTATTGGAAACCCAGCATCATTTCAGAATGTGCATGGCATGGGTAGCTCAATTTCACTCAGATTTTATCCATGGCAAAGTAAAAATCTGTCACTCAGACTGTACTTCTGTAAATTCAGTTTCACTTACTAGCAGTGCATATATAAGAATTGCAGGCATACTCAAAATATTTACATAGTTTAGGAAAATATTGTACACTTCAAGGCCAGATTAACTTCAGTTATGCATGTATATGTCTAACTCAGGAAGATCTTGAAAGCAGTATGCCCAAAGTGAGTCAATCATCCAGGTACAGGTGATTGCAAAAGGTCATTAAACTTTTCTAATTGGGTTAAAAGTACAGAGGAGAAAAGAGTGATGACTTCTCTCTAACCCATCCCACCTTCTTTTGGTAGAATATTTATGCTGTGAGAAGGAGACTAGTGCACAGGTGAACTGGAATGGTGCTTGACCATGTAGGTGGAGGATACAAAGCCAGGCCTCCTCCATCTACAGCATCTCTGGAAAACCATTCCTGTTTTTCCACAATGATTTGGTAGTGCTCAACTTATCATCAGCACACTTGCTGCAATTCATCATTAAACTGATACATATACAACATGGGCAGAAAAATATTGATGTAGATAAAAGCCTATGAGAACATAACGTATCCTGCAGAAGCATTATGAAAGGTAACATACATCCAAATGTGCAAAAGATTGCATAACCAAATTATTTTTTTTCACTCCTCACATGTGCAGGATGCTTTTATCAAAGGGAAAAAAAATGGGGTTAAAAAAAAAAAAAAAAAAGTTTCTGACTTTCTTTAACCTTCTCTCATAGTTCAGGTTATTTCTTTAATGCATTTATCTGCTTTAAAATTGTCTCCTTAGCCTCTCAAGGGAAACCAATATAATACACCATCACATTTCTCACAGGAGAAAAAAGAACACTTACTCTTAATAGGTGGCAATTTTGCCAGATGTTATTGACATAGTAAGTGCGAAATTTCAGTGATACTAAATGCAAAGTGCAGCAGATTAAAGAACAATGGAACAAAGTGCAAAATGAAGTTTAAAAAGCAGCAGTGTCAAAGTCAGAGAAAGTGTGAAAAAATTACATTTTAACAACACTATTAAGAACAAGTTTACTAATTACTGTAACTGGCACAAATTTAAAAGTATGTTTCTTAGACTCTGGAAAGTTTTTTAAAGTGTGATACTTCTTTCTTGTCAGCATTTCTTCTTTTCTTTATGTACTGTAGCAGAGACATAACACTGCTGGTACTAAAACAATGACACTTGGAGCTCTTCGTCTTTCACTTCTTAACCCTTTCTTACCGAGTAATATTGTTGCAAATCCTACTATTTAAGCAAAGTAGTGAACCACAGAAAATGCTTTGATAACTAATACTGAAATGGTTTGAAATAAAGACTATAGGATTGATTCAGTCATGCTTTACACATTCACCCTCTAATAATAATGGAATTTACACACTAAGAATGACTTCTCATTAAAAGTTTGTGAAAATCTTGTTTTTCTGATTAAAAAATAAAAATAAAATCTAGAGTTGCACTGTTTCCTCATGTTCAATTATACTCTAAAATCAAGTAACAAAATATTACAGTTGAGATGCTCATCTTCTGTAAATCAGAGAAGCTCCAACGCTTTCAGTGCCATTACACAAAAGTGAAAGAACCCAGTTTTCCAGATTTCATTTGTATTCTTTGTATCGTATTGAAACATAGGACCAGTTTCTCAAATAGCAGCTATATGTGGACCTCTTCTGAGTCTGTTGCAAATACTCTTTATTTGGCTCTCAGACCTGGTACTGTAGTACATACAGTCTTCCATGATACTACAAACAACAGTGGCAGAGTTAAAACCTAGGCGTATCTCCATAACAAATCAAAGGCTTTTGGGCATAAGGATGACTAGGTCTGCTTTGACATCCTAGAAATGAAGGTTCATTATAGCAGTGCTTAAAGCAGTTCAAAGGTCCTTGATGACTGGGACCCAGCTATCCACACATACATTGCAGAGAAGAGAAGCTTTAGTGTGGGAGACAGTATCCTTACTCTATAATGATGGAATTTTTCCCTCAGGTTTCAGGAAAAAAATCTTGGTCCAAAATCTAACATTCAAGTCCTAGGACAAAAATAAAAATAAATAAAAATAAAAATATTTTTGCTGGATGAATTACCAACATCAATAATTTCCTTTAGTTTTACCCAATGCTTTCATTATTCAGTGGTTATATCCTGATTGCAACTGGAAAAGTGACTCCGTGTGAAGCACCCAAAATACTTTTGATGCAGCTAATTCGGACAGAAACAGTGGTTGAACATGCAGGCCGTGGTCCTAACTGCCCAAGTAACACCCCAGGGTCCTTGAAAAACCCACACTACTGAACATTAAATCTAAAATTCAGTATATCATGCGCAACATATATAGAAATCACAAATCCAAATACAGCTCTAGTAGGCAATTCCAATCGCCAATTATTGTCTGAGAAAGGGTTTAATTTAAAGTCCATAATTTAAAGTCCATTTGGGAATAAAAGTAGCAAAGCATCAAGATTTCCTAAAATACTACTACTTTCTTCGCTGTGACAAGGGAAAGTTGACTTTGCACAGGATGCAAGTAGCTTGCGCTAATTATGATTCCATTAGTGGGAGTTCTTCTAGCATATCAATGGCTACCCTTTTCATGGAAATCTGATATTATGCAGCTGAATACATCTGCACAGCTTTCTTGGGGCACTTTTCTTTAAAGTGCATTTATCATAGTCATCTATCACCACTTTTCCACCTCATGACTGCACTTGACTCAATCAAATAATTTGTGAACTAGAATTAAAATTGGTCCAGCTTCAAAAACTGAATACTGTACAATTTGATGGAAGGCCTAAGGCTCTACCTACTTTAAGAAGAAAAGATGCTGCATGGTAAATGATTCATTTGCCAAAGGATCTAATTCTTTCTAATAAACAAAACTCAATGTATATGACGTTATGTCCTCTAGATTTGCATAAAAGCACAAGTAAAACTACTGGGATTTTGGAGAGGGTAGAGGGGAGAAAGAGACAGAAGTGGGATTATTTCCCAGAAATATATCTTCTAAGGCCTAAGAAAGCAATGACTGGACTCTGATGTTCAGTTAATATCCTGCAGTTTAATATCATGAGCATTGAAAATTTATCTATAGTAGATTTAAACAAAATTTAAAATTCCTTTCATCTTGTGTTATGGGAGCAGTTTGCTCCCTTCTACTGTGAGCTAAGTGGAGTTACAATCATATAAGCACAGAATGGTTTGGGTTGGAAGGGTCCTTAAAGACCATCCAGTTCCAACCCCTCTGCCTTGGGCAGGCACTCCTCCCACCAGAATAGGTTGCCCAAAGCCACATCCAGCCTGGCCTTGAACACTTCCAGGGGCACATTTTTCTGCAGGGGGTGGGGGGGAAGCTCAGTTTATGTTATTCTCCCATTCACCTGCCTTTATCCAGAGCTCATCAGCAGTGAGATATTCTAATGATGAGCATCAGCTACCCTTCAGGTGTGAAGCTACTATCAGTTAGGTATGCTGTGTCTGTAGTAACCAATAGCTGTTGGTTTCACTGTGTCAAAATGAGTGTATATGTGATTATCTAGATGACTATTACAGGTTCCTGGTTGTCCTTGCTCCCTGACTGGCTACCTCTCTGTTACTTCCAGATTTTAAAGGAGTTATTTAAAGTATGTATTCTTCTGGACCTCCCTGCAATTTTTGGATAACAGCTTTGCCACAGCTGGAACTCCAGGTCAGAACTGTGCCCTGAATTATCACCTTCAGTGTGTAAATTCATCCCTGGGCTTAAAAACAGTTTGCGCTGGGATTCTGAAGGAAGGTACACACTATGTTGGGTGCAGAGAAGGCAGCTGGTGAGAGCTGAACAAGAAGTCAGGAGTACTTTTCAAGCATTGTCAACAGTTCAGTGTGACTCAGGGTGAGTCTCTGGCTCCTCAGCCAGCTTCATTTCTTTCTGTGTTTATGAGAAGAAGATGACCATGTTCTATGCTCTTTCCTAAAGTGTTTTGAAATTTCACTAACAAGAATCATGAAATACAAAAAGTGTACTTTTCTAAATAAATAAATAAATAAATAAAGCTTTAGCATACTTCTTGGTGTTGATCTATGGCCTCAGCTCTCAGCTGTACTCTTTACCTAGATTCTCCACTATTTCCAGGATTTTAGAACTGTTCTAATAAGACACTTTTTTTTTTTTTCATTAAATAGTCACACACACACACACATAAAAATGCACCTGTAGAAGTCCTCCCAACCTGTTAGGATGTTAGAACATTAGAATTAAATTCATCACTCAGAGGGTGATAAGGCACTGGGACAGGTTACCCAGAGAAGCTGTGGATGCCCCATCCTTGGAGGTGTCTAAGACCAGGTTAGATGAGGCCCTGGGCAACCTGATCTAGTGGGTGACATCCCTGCCCATGGGAGGAGGGTTGGAACTGGATGGTATTTAAGGTCCCTTCCAACTCAAGCTGTTCTATGATTCTATGAATCACAGATACTGGAAAAGTAGGAGATAGTTTTCACCATTTTCCAATTGTTGCTTCTTTTTTTTTTTTTCTTTTTTTTTTTTTTTTAATTTCAGTAAGTTCAGGGTAAGTTTGCCAACCATGACTAATGTTGAACCATGATGTCAGGAAGGGGGTGGAGGGTCTTCATGTGACTTGATATTTTTGTCTTGACATGTTTGTGCTGAAAGAAGTTTCACTGTCTAGGGTTTTATCACACTCAATTATTGCTATCAGCTTGCGCATTCAAGATGTATTCCTAAAAACTACCATTAGAATAATTTGTTCTGCCTCCTTCTTCTAGACTGGCAATAATTGCCCACCCATCTTCCCCTCCTTTATCTCCTTCTGTAGTTCTCACCTACTGAGTCTCTTCCAGTTCCCCGGGGGGGCCTCATCAGGGCTACATAAACCTTTGCTATATATATATTTTACCTCCTACTGCACTGTTAATGGAACTTTTGATCTTTCACTAAACTATAGTGGACTTCTCTGAGATAATGCTTAATCTTTTGCTGGACTTACGGGTATTCTGTACGTCAATAAAACTGCCTTTTAAAGTTACAACTCCATAAAGAGTCATCTCTCTATTAAATATTCTGTATGAGGGACACTGTACAATTTCTTTCTATGCTATACCCTTCTCCTCATTCTTCTGTGTTTTTCAAACTACTTTGGGGACAGGTGAGGTCATACATTTTGACTTTGACATATATTCTTTTCCTGTGACTCTGCAGAGAAACTGTTGGAGTATCATGAAGTTCTTTTAGTTTGTGGGTAGTTTAGGCAATTTATAATCCATTTCAAACATAGTTAGAGAGAAGAATAATCATAAAATGTAGATGAGAGCACCTTTACAACAAATTTCAAAGGAAGAAATAACAAATACAGTAAATATCATTCATTTAGTAATTCTGCTGTTTCAAAATATACTGTATACAAATCTACGAAAAACTGATTTTGATTCAGTATACAAAATATACTGTATACAAATCTATGAAAAGCTGATTCTGATTTTACCATGGCTAGAGTTATGCAATATCATTCATTCTCATACAGTTTCAACTCAAAGTGAAAAGCATCGTGAATAAGACTCACTTGTCTTTAGAAATTTCTATAGTTTTGTGCTGACACCACAGAACAGCTTTGCAGCTTTCGCAAATTTGGACCAATAAGCTCAAGCAATGGCTAAAATCTACCAAAACTCTGACCACTGCCTCCAGAATGAACCTCAATTGTTAAAATACTGAAGGTGGTAAAATGTTCGTACTACATATGAGCAATGACCACTACCTGTCCTGTAAAAATTATACTAAGTTATACTATTTTCACAATTTCAGCCTGACTATTAGCATTCTCAACTGGAAGCACACAAGAATTCCAAAGAAAAAATGAATGAAATTTTGTGAATAGACACACACAAATTCAACAGCTTCTGCACTTTTGAAGGATACTTATTAAATTTTTCACCTCTCTCACTGATTACATTACAGCAGAGAAGTCAGGTAAATCACTGAAAATCTAAATAATCACAAAACCTATTCTATTTTTTCTTGCCTTTTATTTTAGATTCATTTCAAATTCAATGGTAAACTGTTCCCACCACTGGCTAAATGTGCAGCTTTCATACAGTATGCTCTGCTCATGCCCACATAAACCTCAAAGAGTAAAAAGGAGCAATAACAGAAGTCTCAGGCTCATATAGTTTGTTCAAATAATCAGTCACACTTGTTTATTCACATGGGCTAAACATCTAAAATCAGGATGACCCTGATACTTCTAGACAACAACAAGGAGGCAGAACTATTTGAGCCTGCAGAGAACTCCAAAAGAAACTGATTCAGGAATCCATTTTTAGACCTGTTTGGAAATTAATGTACAGCTGCATGTCATCATGCATGGAGTAAAACATCACGTTTCTGCATTTTGCCAGCATGATATGAGGCGATTAATATACTCTAGTAAAAGAGTGTTGTTTTCATGATTAGTAGGCTTGTATATCTTTTACAGTCATTACATCTTTTATGCTTCCCAAGTAAGACCTTCCAATCTATCTTTTCCCCTTGAATTTGCATGAAATTGGTACTTTTTCCTAGAACTCCCCATGAAATTAGCACTTTTCTCAAAAGGTCACGTGAAATTTTATAATACTGTTTTTGCTACAGCATTGTTTACTGCAACAAGTTGGTTTGAATACCTCTTTTTCAGTACACTTATTGACACATATTGCCAGTATGATGGGGAAGTGATAGGCTATAGTAATAGTTAAAATTTGCCATCAGTTGTTTGCCTGATTTGAAAGCTGCTTAGAAATCTTCCAACAGGTCATTTCTACATTAACCTTTGTGTAATGTCTCAGGGAGGCAAGAACAATTTTGAGACAGAAAATAGAAAAATCTGGAAGGTTTTCAATGCAAGGATGCATTGAAAATGCCACAATACTTTGCTTGTGATTGACTTGTATGTAAAACTGCACCTGAATTACTAGTGGGAGTGTAAACTTTGGTTAAAGAGACTAGTAAAAGGTACCTTTCTAAGCTCTCTTTATCCATTCTTCAAAACAGAATGTGAGACAAAGATTCAGGGGGTAAAATAAGAAAATGAAATGTCTGTTACAACCCAAATTCTCTCTTTGTACTATTTTTCTATCTTTATATTTAAACTCAAACATCTGCTTTCTCTCTTTTTCTTATTTCCATGCCTCATCATAGAGGGTGTAATAAAAGTACATTCTACCTAGTTTTCTCAGAAAGGTGTCATTCTTCAATGACTGCTCCAAAAATGATAACAAAATAACTTTCCCTCTCCTATTCTACTTCAATCAACACACCCCTAGGGCAATGGAGACCTGACTAAAATAACATGCCTAAAACTAATCTGCTGAGGTGTCCTCAAGGCTGTCTTGGCAGGCTCCTGTTCTTGATTCTCCATCTTCCTGGTCCTTGAATAAGAGAGGTCACTGCAACCACAGAAGGTAGAGCAACCAAGATTTCTATTGGTCATTGTAATCGATGCATCACGAAGACATTCTGCAAAACACTGCCCTTCCAGGAGACATGCAGGATGTAGAGTCACTTGGAAAGGGGGAAGAAACTTCCTGAGAATCAATACTGAAGTGTGATAAAATGGCAAGAATGAGTTGCAATTTACTTTCACCCCCTCCAAAGCCATGTAGCAAGTCACAGACTGATATGACCAGCAAGAAGCAGTGCGAACTTCCTATGTCAGAGGAAACAGTAAAACATATTTGCTTGTCCCAAAAGCTCAGAAGAGAAAAGAGAAAATCATTAAGTCCTAGAGAAGTCAAGAATTACAGAATATGTTCATTTGACAGGAACCATTCCAATTTAAAGAATATAGCAGTAGTAGGGTCATAGAGTGGTGGGATTTTATATTTAAGAATTCCTAGTAATATTCTTAGAAAAAAAAATTCTAAGAAAAAGCCCTTGACTCAAAAAAAATAGAATAAAAATAAAAATAAAAATAGTAGGAATACAAAGAATATAAAGTGGACAGGTAACATGATTTTCCAAAAGAAAGAGTTGAAGTATTTAGATTCCTAGAATGTGTTTTTCTCCTATTCTAAATATTTTAAAAAGTAAATTTAACTCCTAATTTTTAAGGTTTTTATGGATATTCTGATAATTACAAAATGATCAAATTTCTATATTTCTAAAATTGTTTCATACTCCTGATCTTTATTCCAGAAAAAAAAATGTTTTTAGTTAAGGGTTTACATAATGAATTGGAACATTATAATAAACAAGTCAGTCTGGACTTGATAATTCCTGTGAATTCCTTTGCTAGTAATGGCATGTTCTCTCAATGGCTATTAAAAAAAAAAAATAAAAAAAAAATTCAATATTTACCTGAATGATTTTCTGGTCTCCTCTGAAAATGTTCAAAGTACTTTTTCCTCAAAATCATGAGATGAAAATACTGTCAGATCAAACTTCATCTGACTGACATTTTTGTCAAGACAAATCTTACTCTAACTAGCTATTTTTTGGAGTCCATCCTGCAATGCTGCTATCCATCGAAATAGGCTGCTATTAGGGAAATGCTGAATCCTTTAGAAGCAAAGATTAATGGAACGGAAAAGACAAAGCCTTACAGGTGTGAAAGGTGACTCAGGCCAAGACAGTATAACCAGCATAGTCAGGAGGTGCAATTTTTAGACTTGTGTTTTATGATTCTGGCTTTTAAATGAAACAGGGCAGAAAATACGAGAAATAAATTTATGACAAGGGATGACAGCTGGAAAAAAGGAAGACAGGAAAAAAAGTAGAGAGCTAAAGAGGAAGGGTTTTTATTTAAGGGAAACTGAGGGAACAGAACAGTGCGATGAGCAACAAACAACAGGCAGGGTTAGTACAGAAAGGTAATAGAATTTGTTAAACCAATTGACATAGTTATAAAAGAACAGAAAAGCTTTCAGGCATGCAAGCCCTTCTTCAGATCTAAAACAGCAGGGAGTACAATGAAACTTTTCAGGTACTGGATCTCTTATTACCCACCCACAGACAATGTCAGAATCCTGACTGGCAGAGGCAGAGATTAATGATAGGTGACACTATTTGAATTATTCAAAATACTGACACCCAAAAAGTATTAAGATAACACCAAGTTAAAATACACTACTAAACCTCTTGAGCAAGGATTCAGTTGAAAATGGAGAAGGAAGATTTTGGGGGTAGAGGGTGTTCTCATTCAATTGTTCACTACCCACTCACCTTCCCTTTTACATTGTTTGGGAAACGGGACCAGTTCCAGCATTTTCCTGAGGCACAGATAATGCAGCAGCACCTGCCCTTAGATCCACAGCTGATCCCATAACCGGAGCAGTACTGTTTGGTTCTCCACTTTAGTGGGAGGGAGAAAAGTGCTCTTAGCTGGAAGGTGCAGGGCAACTCCAGCTCCCACACCAACCAAACATGCAGCTCACACTGTCCAGCTCTGGAAATAGTACCTGAAGAGAGGCCTGGAAAGTCTAAGAAATGCAATAGGCAGTCAATCCAGCCCACAAAGCACAGAGCAGAAATTTGTATAGAAAAGCATGCTACAACACAACCAACATGCTGCAATGTTTCCAGCTTCAGTCTGATATTATTGTTTAGCCATTTCCTCCCCTTAGAATGATGGCGTTAACACAGAGTTCAGGTATTACCGCTGTTTTCTATGTGTAATCAAATGTCGTGCCCAATATACAGTAGTGGTGTGTGTGTGCACGTATGTATTTGAATAAGGGTTGTTCGTGAAGGATGGTGACCACCTGGAGCACACCTGTATTCATTAGAAGTTTTAAGTTTTCGTCAACTGCCAGGGCCAGGGCTTCACACAAATAATGTATTTTACTGAATTTACTTTAATAAGGACAGTATCTACTACCAAAAAAACAGCACCAGTAAGTACTGTCAAGATGATCCTTCTATTTCACGTTGAACTACAACAGTAACAGCAACATGTTAGAATGACAGAATGTTTCCCAACTACTATTATTTATTGCAGCAGCTCCTGGAGGACTAGCAGGTCGAGGCCCTCTTGTACTTGGTATTGTACATGATATACAGGAAATAATAGTGCTTGTTCCCAAAGCTCTAAAACTAGGAAGCTGAAATACAACCATAAATATTTAATACACTTTCCATACTAACTTAAATACCTCACTCAAATCAAGATACTACAAGACACAAAAGTTACATTTCACAGTGTAGAAATGTGGACAGATTAATTAAGGTTTCTTGCAGTTTTCCTCTCACATTCAAAACAACTGGACATTGTTTTGCTGGATTTTGGACTTTTGGACTTTTGGACTTTTTTGGACTTTGGACTTTTACTGGACATTGTGCTTAGAGAAGCCTGCAGTCTGCCATACTTGCTTCTATTTCTAACCAAAAAGATTATACCAAAAAAAAAATATATATAACTATATATACCAAATGGCAAACAAAAGGCTACTAATGTCAAAGTGAACAAATCCCCTGACATCTAGGATATACTTCTGTACTTATGTATGCTTATCCCAAAGATATATGTTGACTTCTAGAGACTTTAAAGAAAGGAAGACTTTTCTTCCAGAGAACAGATATGCCAGAGAACAGAGAACAGAGAACAGAGAACTAAAAGAGCCAGAAAAAGAACTAGAAAGTTCTATTGGAGGAAGGATGGTACATCTGGGACAATAGCTGTTTCTGTCATCTAAGTCCACCTTCTTTCAGAAAAGAAATGGGCCAACATCTCTGAGCCACATGGCTACAAACCCATTAGTTTTGCCAAATTTCAGAAATGCTATTTTGAGTGTTTCTCACACTGACATCATTCACTGTGTATAATAAAATCATAATATTTGTCTTGGTCAGGCTTTGATAGATTCATTGGTTTCCTTCTGTTTATTATTCCCCCATAAGCAAGCTGTACCCAAATTCTTCTATTTCTTCTTGAACTACGACTTCAACAGTCAGATATTTCCTTCTGACTATAGCTCTAAAACACTTGTTCAGGCCCTTATCTTCTGCTTTCACTCTAATTACCTTGTTCACTACAGCTCTTCCATTCTACCCTCCCACGTATTCATATCACCTTCTCTGTACAGTCTTCTACAGCTAAGGAACATTTGCCTTCCCTTTCATTCTGGCCCAATGTATCTTTCCTACACCTTGAATCCATCAGTCGCTTGATTATCGCATTTAAGCTCCTTCCCCCATTTAAGAGCTATACTCTGCTTATTTATTCAAGTTGGCCCTTATTGCACCTATTCCCCACCACCGTGCCAGCTTTGACAGCTGACTCCCTCTTTCTTTGTCAAACTAATAACGGTCTCTTCCTTTACCCTTTTTTAACCAAATAGCAAGGCCACTGCCCTATTTTTTGCTTTAAATTCCTTGTCAGTACATAATTCTGATGAAATAGCTATGTGAAAAAGTGCAGCCATGGCTGGTAAGAATGCTGGGGTAGAAACAGTGATTGAAAGACTACTTTGCCTGAGCATTTAGAGCAAAAACTACAAGGGCTTCCACTCCTACCTTTGCACTTGGACTTTGCAGAGCAAAGACTGTGCTTAAACACTGCCCAGCAGTTCTCACTGAGCTCATTGTCTGCTGCTTTACAAAATCTATCAGCAAATGCCACCTCAGTCTCCATCACCACATTGCCCAAGTTTGAAACTGAATGGGTTTTAAGTGAGGGCAGAATTTGGCCTGTTTCCTTAATTAAATATGGTCCTGTCAGAATGCTCTTACATTAGCAGGGGACAAAAAGAAAAGGAGAAGAAAAGTGAAATTATGGAGAAAGGTTTTAAATCAGGAACAGTCATTAAAAAGACATCATTAAATATATGGGAATTTAAGCAGCTTTTAACAAAGAAGGCAGCTGGAGAGAAAGCCTAACTGTATTTAAAAATCTAACAATTATGTTCTGCTTTATAAATCCTAATCTTTAAAAGACAACACTACTGTACATTGAGGAAGGCTAGGGAGAATTTTTCATGCAAAGTCAATGACAATCCTAAAATTCAAGGACAGATAAGAGGTATGGTTCAGTCTTATGTTTATAAAGTGCTATCCATCCACACTTGCATAATATATTTTTGCAGAATCCTAAATCACCTAATAGTGTGATAAAATGCACGCTGGCCCAAGCGCCAGCATCAGGGTATCGCAATAAATTAAGTTCTAATACAGAAGCATAGCTCTGCTTATTTATCTATGCACAAATACGTTTGTACACATACAGCAAACATGTGACCAAAATCACAGAACAAAGGCCCTGATTCCACACATCTGTAAGATGACAAAACTTCCAGCAATTCAAATGAAAAATTAACTACATATGGCAAAACCCAAACCCCACATAACACTGGGGTAAGTCCTGCAAGATTCATACTGAGTTTAATTAGAATAGGTACTTAAACACTAAGTGAATATCACATAAAATATAGATTAATATCCAGAATAAGAGATTGATTGCTGCCAGCTTTACCTAAATATCGGCATGGCAAAATTGAAATTATATGGACATAACCTTATATATACCTCATCAGACTTGTAACCACTCACACTGTTAAAATGGTCACCATTAAACAATTTACAGCTTAATTTTTCCAAACAGCTACCATTTCTCTGGCTTTTATAGTATTTTCTATGATTAGTATATGGAATATGTAAAGAATATTAAGATGGATTTACTCACTTGCAGTGATATTTGTAAAAACAAAATAATAATAATAATGGAAATTGCTGTATTCTGTCTGATGTAAAATTGAAAGTCTCATAATTTCTTCTCTTTTCTCTGTTTTAAACAGAACACTCTAAGAGTCGCCATGCATCTCCAGTAGCTGTAAAGAGTCTATTACTGTGGGAACCAAGTATCACTTGAGTGTATTCTATATGTAATAACAATGTAGGCTTTTATAGCAAAAATAGCTGGGTACAGCCAGCACTTTCTCCTCATTTATTTATATTGATATATGACAATCCTGATAAGAAAGAGATAAACCTGCCATATTTATAATGAATCATTTTATAATCAAATACTGTATATTAACCTGGTCTCTAGCCAATGCAGCACCTGGCTGCCAAGTTCATAATTACACTGTTCTACAGTGAAGGGTATGAAATAAATTAATTTCATGCCATTTTTGGTCTTACTCTAAAGTACATTTATTATCTGGCTGGTCTCTGCAACAATTAAAGTTTGCTAATTCAGGTCTTGATTTTCCCTATTTAAATTATTTTTGATATTTCTTTGCTCCATATTCTCAAATGCAATCCATGTTTTATACTTCTTTTACATCTTCCTTCTTTGCTTAGTGATTTTTTTACTTTCCAGGCTTGTTCCAACTTGTTCTCCAGTCAGAACTTCAAAATATATATTTTTACCAAGACTCCAGCAAGTCTAAAGCTAAAATCATGAACATGCTTAATATAAAATTACATTTGGATTGCTGACTTTTATGGCGCATCCAGCTGTAATGATACATTACTTATCAATCTCTCATTTTTAATGTCAGACATGTTATGTTAAGCTAGCTTGTTCAAGTAATGGATTTACTGATTAGTTCCTGTTTTGGTCTATAATTGTTCAATGATTTCCTCAATATTAGCTCAACCAAAAAGCTTATATATAATTCTTTGCAATATACTTGACAGAAATACAGAAGCATTCGCAAGAGAATCACAGTTTAAGTTAATCAATAATGGTTTTATCAAGAGTTTTTATTTATAGCTAATGCAAATGTTAAAAAATAAAAAATAAATGTTACAGCCATTAATTATTAGCAGTTTTTTTAAAGCACAAAGTAAGAGTTGAATAAATGTACTTTAAGACACTTAAAGCCCAGGCATTCTTTTTAAAATGACTAGCTAAAGAGCCCCTTGGGCTGTCTTTTTACTGCTTTTCAAAGCTCTAATAGCACTTTTTCACCAAAGACACACCCCTTGAATCCTCCGAGAGATACAATAGCATAATTGTTCTTTTAGGTTTTAAGGCCTTGACATATCTGTCACTGAAAGAACAGTGAATAATAATA
Organism: Oxyura jamaicensis; assembly: GCF_011077185.1. Lineage (NCBI taxonomy): Eukaryota > Metazoa > Chordata > Aves > Anseriformes > Anatidae > Oxyura > Oxyura jamaicensis. The sequence goes on along the minus strand of NC_048897.1, from coordinate 40,812,108 downwards.
CCAGAACTATTTTATGCAAATTCCACTTAGAGGTTTCAAGATTTTTGTGAGACTGATCTTGCCTCCTTGTTGACAGTTTTATTGTCACATTAGCTTTACATGAGAAAGTGGTAAAGTTTTCTTCTTTGTTAAATAATACCCCATTTTAAAATCTTTTAGATAAAGTTAAAAACAAATACAAAAACAATGAGATGGAAACATCAATTTGGAAAGGTATCAAAGGAGAAAACAGTAGTCACTTGTAAGAATTTTTCCCACTGGCTTTCATTTTTCAAATTATAAGTCACACTTATTATAATGTGTAATATGTACAAAATGAATATTTACTTGCATATATGTGTGTATTTACACAAACATATAGGGTTATGAATAAAACATACCAGATATGTATTCTTAGCCTAGTCAATGATGAATGGCTTATGTTTCAAGGTCGCAGATATACCAAATACTTTTTGTGTATATATATGTTCATAGGTGGCTGACTGTATACAAACAATATGCATACTAATATGTTGCAACTATTAGATTCAATTGGCAGAGAGGCTATCCTGTTCACTAGAGAAGGCAAAGAAATAGCTTTACTCTGAACCAGCAGAGTCTTTTGACTTACATTTAAAAGTATCCACAACATGGCCTCAGAATTCTTCAGAGGATGCATCCAGAGCCAGGCCAGGCCAGACCCAATTCTTGTGACTCGGGCTTCTCTCTTTAAAGGGCACTAGGACAAGAACAAGAGCAAGAATGACTACAGGAAACAGATGCTTAATGAACGAGATGCAGTAGGGGTCACACATCTTTTTGGGGAATACCTGTAAGACAGAACAAGAGGAACATATTTTCCTTTCAGTTCATGGTGTCATCTCTGTCATATTTGCAGGTAAAGTGGGAAGTTCAGCCAACTCCCTTGTCAAAATCTTTTGTAGCACCTGGACTGAAATAATAGGGACCCCTGTTAGTCCAGCTTCTATGGAAAGCAACCCCAGAATGAAATCCGAACTCTCTAAAGAGCAAGGGAAGGAAGAATATCCCAATACAATCCCAGTTTTAACCCTGGGATTTTTTCACTATAAACTAACCCCAGAGGCCCCAGATAATCCTGGATATGTGAGAGGGAAAAACAGGGACTGAACTGTATGTCTCCTTATCCCACTCATGAGCAATGATGTGTCCAAGCACACAGAGCTCCTCTGGATACAGACGGGGGAAGAGGAGACCCACAGAATCTGATAAATTTATGTTCCATGTTTCTGCAATGGATTTTGCACTTTTAAAATGTTATCTTCTACATTTATATTGTGCCTCTAATTTGATTCTTTCAAAGCACTATCTCACCTTGTAGACACTCCTTTGATTGCACAGGGGTGCAGAACTACCCACTACTGGTGAAAATGTAGTTTTGCTCAAGGGCATACTATGAATCCATATGATTATGAAAATAATCCTGGGATATTTAATATTCATAAGGAGCAAACATGACCTCCAATTTTAAGCTCTTACCCGAAAGCATTATTACAGAGTAAACTACACAGAACTGTAGTATAATAAAAAGTTATTTTGCATAAAGTTGTGCAAAAACTTCTACTTGTAATATAAAATGCATTCATAATATTTTTATACTGAATCCAGCTGCATAAGTTGAAAGTCATGAAGCTCCAGGTTCAAATGAACTTGGTTTTCCCTTGAGTTAAACTCATTATATAGGCACAAATCAGACTCAGATTTACCAGGTTATACTTCATCAGCAAAAATTTAGAGATTCACAGGACTCTGCTCTCAGTACCAATGCAATAAATACCTCTGATCTGCAAAAATCCACATTTTCATTTGTAAAGCAATGGATTGTTTTTGACCTGATTGTGTACCACTGCTGGTGAACAGCGTTCACACAAGTAGCTGTAGTACAGCCAAGAGAATTACTTGTAAGAATAACTGATCAGCACTGAGTGTGAGAAACTCAGCGCTCGGTGAATCCAAAAGACACAATGATAATGAGACTGCTCCCATTTTGTGGCAGAATTACAGCAAAGAAAAGCAATGTACTCTACGGATTGGAGAAACACAAAGACCACCTGAGATTTTTTTCTCCCCCTTACTAAATAGTTCTTCAAGGAGTTCAAATAATTCAGTTGACAGCTACACCACCAGAGCCCCCACCACCTCAGCATGGCGCAGCCTGGACTGTTGGATCCTCCATGGCAGATAGTCTTATCACAAGGACTGTGGGGAAAGATATCACTTTGTGCACAAATCTGACCAAAACTAAATAAGAAAGCGTTTTTTTCCAAAGTATGCAACCATCACAATGTAAGGTATTCTAGGATGTGTATGGAACTATGCACATTTGCTCCTTCCATTGTATGCACATATGTATTACAGTTATAAGTATTCAGTCTCCTTGAGTTGTCAATTCTTTGCAAGGTTAGAAGGTGAGCAGTGAGTGGATGCCAAAAATTTGGAGAAGTAGCTACAGTTTCTGAATGTCTTCCAGTGAGACATGACTATTCTGAATAAGGAGTATTCCCTTTAGGCATCATGAGGGGACAGATGGAACAAAACCCCCCTGTAGGATCTGACCAGCAGAACAAATACTGATTGTGTATTTCATGGGTTCTTTGAACACAGCAAGTGCCCCAAAAATGGGGTGTATGGGAAGTGAGCTAAGAACACAGCAAGGACCAACTGATCCCTCAGGCCAGAGAGCCTGGAGCTGGGGGGCTCATCCCATCCCACCACCCCAGTCAGGAGCAGGGCAGTTGGAGCAGCCCTGCCCTGGGCATTAGGCACCTCCTTGGAGACAGGGATGGGACAGGGGATGGGACAGGGTCCATGGCTGAGCAGGGCAGGACTGTGGGGAGCTGGAGACCAACCCTGCTGTGGCCTCACTGGGGCAGGAGGTGACAGCCCCAGGAGGCTGAATTGGGTCCGGGGCTGTGGGCAGGGTGAGGGGGAGGCCTGGGGGAATCAGAGTTCTGACAGGGAAGTGTTCAAAATCACCTACTGGAGATTTCAAGTGGAAATAACCACTGCTGAGCAAAGCACATGGACCAGACCTTAAATCCCAGCAGGGATGCAGAGTGGAATTCAGGAGATGACTTTTGTTTCAAGCAGTACGTCAGTATGTTCCATGAAGGAGTTCAATTAAATTACTACAAATTCTGCACTCAGACAAGCAGTAATATCAAAACCCATACTTCAGGGCTTCAGCTGGTCAGGAAAGATTTATTTCTTCTAAAAGCACAAGTACTCTGCAGCAGTAGAGAACTGCCTTGTTCTGAATCAGCACAGACTGGCTATGACAGTAGACAAGCACACTAGATGATATATATGTAAGGTGAATTTTCATTTACAGATACCTGATTGATATAGCTTCCTTGAATAACTATGAGGATCAAACTGGTAGAGATACCAGGAATTTTCTGCCTGCAGCCTGAACTAAGTTTCCTGGAATTTCTTGTGATCATCTCACTTCCTCCATTTCTTCCCCTTTCCAGGGCTTCAGGTACTGGGGGACCAGTGGTCTTTCTAGTTCTGAGCCTGTTGACCACATTAGGTCCTAGGGGATGGTTCACTTGATTCTAAAGTGAGTTTCTGGGATATTCAGGACCGATCCAAATAATAATGACCTAATACTCTTTGAAGCTCCATTCAAACCAGGTCTTACTCTGAGAACTTTGGCTGTTTGAGCTGAATTTTAACATAGGTCAAATATCTATTGAATTAATATCTAATTAGTGTCTAATTAGTTCAAAATAATGAATTAAATTTCAATTAAATTCAATTGATAACTGTTCTAATGTCAATTTTTGTCAGGCATTGCATTTATGCTACAGTATAAATATAATAAGTTAATCTGGTTCATCTGTTCCCTGAACTAAACCAGGGAACTGAAAATGCTTTCATGGTAAGACTGTAATGCAGCTACATATAAGGAAGTGAATGTATCTTTGGTGTAACTTTAGAAATCAAAGCAAGTTTTTCTGTTGTTGTTCTTTTTTAAACAACATGGGGCATGAGGGAGGAAGCATACCTTTAAACACAAGCAAAGATGTTTTTTCTGCTTTACCTGTCAGTCTGTCTCTTCATTTCGTGGGTCCTATCCTGAATTCCCTGCACATTCTCAAGCATCAGCTCTAAATTGAGATCATTTCACCTTTATATCTCCATGTATGCAGCTGAAAGTTGTCTGCCTGCACAAGCTTATTTTCCTGCTGATTTAATATGTACAATTAGATGTCTACATCCAAAACACACCTTTCCACAAATCCAACCCACTGAATAAAACTTGTTATCTTAAGACATTTATATGGACAAAGGTTATACTTTTCTGAACTATATTAATCTCTTTGTCTAAACATCACTAGCTTAATTGGTTTAGATCATAGCTATACTGTTTTGAGTTAAAGGGTGTGATTAATGCGAACTGAATATGACTACACCAACTCAGCATCACTCTGCAGTATATACAAAACTATTATCACCAGAACTGTGAGACTGCTTGGGAAAACCCAGCCTTGGTAAACAAATTCTTTGCAAAAAAATACCAGAGAAGGTGAGCAGATGAAAGGTATCTTAACTGTGGTGAGGACTTTCTATCAAAGAATGTGTATTGTGAGCCAAAATAGTTTTCACCAGTCAGGAGAGCAAGCCATGACATGAAGAGTTATGTTTCACATTTGGCCAGGAGGGATGAAATAAATAACTAAGAAGGATATCTAAGAGCTGCAGTAGCAGTTCTTTCACTGCCAGGCACATTTAAAAGCTGCTGTGAAACGGAGAAAGGAGGGATGGACGGAGCCTGGGGGAGCTGAGAAGAGGGAGGGAGGGGAGTTGTCCCACCCTGAAGAGCTTTTTCCTTGCATCTGTCAGTTGCCAGCTCAAAGAGCAGAAACCAGTCTCTCAGCTAAGAAAGAGGCACAAAACAGCTCTGCCCTGCCTTTACAGTGCTCAACTTCATCTGAGGACTTTATAGCCTGGTACAACATTGATTGCCAGAGATGTCAATACTATATGTAGCACATGAGGAACTAAAGAAGAAGAGTAAGGAACCTGATAAGGGAAATAAAATGACACAAAGACACTACAGAAGAATGAGGGTGCAAGACAATAAAAATAAATAAATAAACCAATAAAATCATGAATGCAAAAAGGGAATGGAAATAACAACATGGACGACATGACTCATAAGCAAAACACAGCACTACACAGATTAGACTCACACCTGCTCCAAGTGAGAAAGCAGGGGCACCTCAAAATGCCTGCAGGTGAGCTCCCAGGGACCTTCCAAGCATGGTCTCCCAGGTATCACTCATGTACATCTCATGTATCACACGGATTCAATTACCAGCCCTTCTCTTTCTGTCCAAAGTAAAATCTAAGCCTCTCTCTCACACATCTCTTTGCAGATGTTAGTTTGTCAGCTCATTCTTAACATGCAGAAGACAGAGCTTCTTCTCCCATTTTTCCCAGCCTCTGTTGACAATATCTATAGCCTGCCTGTCACTCGAGGCCATAAAGTCAGAATCATCTTCAGCTCAGAGCCCTCTGTCTAGGCCCTCACAGCCAAACTCAAATTTTGCTGAGTTTCTTTCTGCATCCCATCCACCTAAGCAATGTATCCAGACATACCTCTCATCCTGATCTCAGCAACATCCTTTTTCTCACCTCTTCACAAATGCAGACATGCCTTGTTCCTATCTATTCACAACCCTGCTGCAAAAGTCATTTTCTCAAAGGTCATTTTCTCAGGCTGTTGCTCTGACCATATAATTCCTCTTTCTGTATCCCATTCTTTGGCTCCGTTTTATGTTATTACACTAACCATAAGCACCTTCCATGGACCAGCAGAATCTATCTTCAGCCTACGTGTCTCTTCTCAATCAATACCAAGTTATTAGCTCCCACCCCAGATCAATTATTATGTGAGCTTTCTCCTCCAGTTTATCAGATATCCCACCATAAGCCAGTTGCCTATTAATATTCTCAGACAGATTTCAGTGCACAGATCCCTCCTTAAACCTAAACCTTTTTTTTTTTTTTTCTTGATATTTACAAAAGACAATTACTTTGCTGCTTCTACTCCAAGACCCTTTTGGATAGGATAAGAATTATTTGTCAGGGAACAAGTTACATCTTCCAGATTATCCTGAGCCACCTGTACTGACTCTAGCAGCTGATTTTCAGACAGGTTCCTTGAGGGCTGCATTTACTTAAAACAGCTAGCAGTAGCCATATTCTAGGTAAATATCAGTCAAGAATTAGCTGAACAAAGATTCATGTATCTTGCCTTTTCTTCAGACTCCCAAGCCTTGAAGGCCGTCTTCTAGAAGGTACAGTTGAGCATATGATGTAAGAGGTTCCTTGACTCTCAGCATTTGAGTCCAAGCCTCATGTTGGCAAAGTTCTCTGCTGGTCAATGTGGACACATTTTGGTGCTCTACACACAAGCACAGAGTAAGAAGAGACGAGGCAAAGGCACTGTCCTTGCTGTTTTTTTTGTCTGTTTCTTCCAACAAATATTGCATATCTTCCTTTCCAACTGCTGCTGTTATTCTCCTTTCTCATTCTTAAGCTTTTGACATTTTTGGAAGACTTCCAGACAGTGGCTCTTCTTCATAATTCCATGTGATTCTCCTATATACTCTCCCAGTTATGATCTGAGCTCAACATATCCTTCCACTACTTCTTTTTTGCCCTATGCTACAATACTGACAAATTGTTTATTACCACATCCTTACCTTACTTATTTAGATATTCTCTTGCAATACTCTTTCTACTAATTTTGTTCAATTCCTGGGATGTGCCAGCAGCTCCAACTCTAGTCTCCATTTCACCAATGCAGTGTAATATAGAGTACTGGATAGTACTTGTACTGGATAGTTCGGGATTTTGACACAGCTTTTAACATCTAATGTGGCTTGAAATGCAAATAAAATTAACGTAGTGGACATTATTCAATTGTAAGATTCAGTTGTCTTAAAGTGGGCCAGTGCTCAAAAATGAAAGCTTCTACTAATTTGGGTACTGGTAAAAGTGCTAACATTTAAACTTCCCCAGTGTCTAAAGCTCTGTTCCTATCTGTTGCCTTATGTTGGTCCCTTCATTGCTTTAAGGCCAAAATCCAACTTCAAGAAAATAATTTTAGAAAATAATGACAGATGTATAGGAAAGTACATAAAAGCATCCTTGACACAAAAAAATGTAAATCACAACACTTATAACTTATTTTCTTTTTTTTTTCTCCTCCCCTTCTTTTTCTGAGGCATAAAAGAATAGTAATAATAATAATAATAATAAAAAGTAAAACAAAACACACAAAAAAAGGAACCTGGCATAGTTATCATTCATGTTGATGTCAACAGCCCTACATAGACAGGTAACAGGAAAATACCACCCCAGGGATCCTATTCATGGTGCACAGCAGGGCCCTGTCTGTAATTACTGTGGCCTAGTTATTTCTCAGGGAAAAAAGTCCAGCACCAGATCCTTTTTTTTTTCTTAATAGGTGAAGTTGAACCTAAAGCACTGTAATTTTAATCAAATCTTTCCCATCTGCGTGTAGTGTCTCTGAGAAGTTGAAGATTTAAGTGTATGTTGTAGGGTTTGCTGAATAGTCCCAGCGGGAGGAGAAAGGGCAGAGAGATGGTAATTATGTTACACTTAAAGGTATTTCTGTTGCCAAGGGAGGGTTTTCGTGTGTGTATGTGTGTGCGTGGTTGTTTTTTTATTATTATTATTATTTATTTATTTCCCCCTTTCTCTCTCTGTCTCTTTTCCCCCTTCCCCTACTGAGGGTTAAGATGATGTCATGAACAGAAAGGAAACACTGCAGTGGAATAGAAGGCAAAGCCAGAGTGACAGAAGGACACAATAAAGTGTCAGTTTATAATACACCCATCAATTGTTTTAAAAATACAAGGTTTCAAGACAGATGATGAAGTAGTTTGAGAGGGTGTTTCCTGCATTGCTTCTCCCCAGTGAAGTCTCATACACAGAAACACTAAGTAAAAGCTATAGTGAATGTTACCTTTTATATTTTTGATTTCTAATTTCTTCTCTCTCTTTATTTTATAAGGATGCTATGTGGTTTGTGTTACAAGTCTGTCATTTGTGCTATTTGAGTCAGATCATACAATTTTGCAATTAGGGAACATTTAAACAGTAGAAGGATCAGATTCTGCATTCTCTCTAGCCAACACTTAGCCATAAAGGAATATTAAGGAAATATGTCCTTTAGCATTTTTGGAAGTGAACAGAAGTCAAGGAATTGACAGTTAATACAAATATTTATATATATATGTATATATATATATCCAGAGAATAGCTCATTCAGCTGTTACAATTTAAAACAACAATATGCTTACAATCAAGCTCGTATGTGCTTGTATTCTTAAAGTACAAATGAGCTCTACGAAAGTATCTGGTTGTTTCTTTAAATTATAGTTTTCTCTTTTGGTCTGTTGCCACTCTGATTTCTAGATGATACCAGCATAAGATGCTCAGTGTTCAACAGTTGTGTTGACTGAACGATTTCTTCCCATTGGTTAGGTTACGTATGTATTTGGGCAGCCAGCCTGCTGCTCTAGAGCAAGTCAAATGCCAGCTCCCATTCCCCTGGCATGTCCCATTAACAAGAGGGTGGCTGTCTACATGTAGAGGCTAGTATTAATCAAATACCTGGATATTTCAAATACTTCCATCTAGATAACAGAAACTGCAGTTATGACATCTGCCTTAGACAGATGGCATACTCCCAAGGAAAGTATGATAAGATTTTGTGTTTACTCATAGCAGACAATTAATTAATCCCCAAGTTATTAACTGATCAACTCCGATACCACAGACACACTTGTGTGCTTTTATGTCCTACCTCTTTGAGAGGGTACAGTGTGAAATACCAGTACCAGCTTCTGTATCTATGGCCTTTAAGATTCCTTGTGTACCAATCTGAGCATGCTTTCATTAGTATTAGATCGAAATAATTTGTTAGACAGAAATAGCAATATGCACAAGCTATATAACCTGAAACCATTGTTTCTCCTAGTCTACAATTTTCCAGGATATGCAAGAAAACCTCCTCTGGATGTCTTCCTCACTGTGGTGTCACTGAACTGTGCTAAGACATCAAAGTTCAAAAGCACAGCCAATACAGATATGTGGTCAGTATATCTCAGCTCCAGAAAGGATGGGAGGAATAATATAAAAATATATTACATATATATATATGTATATATAATATATAAACATAAATGTAATATTATAATATATACATTTTCAAAATGTATTCTTATTGATAAATGCTTCTAAAATATTTATTTATTGAAGAATGTTTTAAAGTAATATGGGATAATGCAACATTAAGATTGTCACTATAAGTGTGAAGGAATGCAAAAGTTAACAGATAAATGTACTATTCAGTTTCAGTATCTCCTCATTTTATTTTACTCATAAATAGTAATAATAGTAAGCCACATGTCCAATAAGAAAAGTTGGACTAAAAAATACTATCTATCTAATATCTATCAGATAACTGAGATATGTGTTTTTAAGAGCCTGATCCTTTTCATTACCTGACCTTAATTTTAACTTAATTATTTACTTAGCACAATTTCAACATAGGGTTTTTCTTTTTCTAATCATTATTTAAAATACAGTATATGAAATTGGGAAATGAAGAAAGGAATAAGTGCTGTCTTCTTGAAGGCATATAAATATTTCTGGAGCTACATCTGCAAATGTCTGTAAAACTTGTGCAGGCTTTGGTACAATATTATTCCACAAATATTACCGTTTAAAATGAACTGGACTAATATATATATGCAATTCTAGGACAGTATTGGTCAGCTTTTTGGCCTTTTTTGTTCACTTCATTTCCTGAAGTGAAAAACATTCATTGAAGTGCTGTAGAAGTGCTTAAGAGTGCCTATGGTTCATTTTGTAGGGTTTCAAGAGTAACATTTACAATGAGGGTTCCTGACAATTGGAGACAGCTGAAATCCTGCTCTGGTACATAGGACACCTAAATGTTATCACCCTAAAAATAAATAAATAAATAAATAAATAAATAAAATAATTAATTAATTAAAACAAACGAGAAGTCTAACAACTCAACAGTGAGAACACAGATGTGTGGGGCAAAACAGGCAAGATATGTGCATCTCATGCTCCTCCTCAATGCCACGTGAGAAATGGACTGATGTATAACAGAGCAAAAGACAGAGAACAAAACACCTTGGTGTTTAGGCTGAATATTGCCAGATGCAGAGAAAGCTGAACAAGACACAGGGAAGCCAACCAGTTTTTCACCCTATGCCATTTCCTAGTTAGAATACCATTTGGTCTAACATTTTGCTCTCAACTACAATTCTGGAAGTTTCCTGCAATCAGAAGAGCTAGATTACCTTTTACCTTGGTCAGACCATTTTGAGCAAGGGTTGAAGCAAGAGGAATTTTCTGCAGAAGGCATAAATGGCACATTCCAGAGTGAAAATATATTAGTGTCTGGGGGAACAGAATTTCCAGATTGAGTTTTTGTGCAGTGGATTGCTTGACAGAAACTTGCAAACAACCTGGAAGAAAGTTATAGGATGGAAGCAAATATGCATCAAATATAATATTCTCTGCCTAAGTTGTATTTCCTGCCCCGTATGTACCAGGAATTACATCTCCCACCCTCTGAGTTTCTGTCAGCAATCAACACCATTTACAACACATGCTGTATAGAGAAAAATTGCATTACAATGATAGTTGATCTCTGTTATGACATGTATCTTCATGGCTACAGAGAGGAGAGATAACTCATCACTGAAATAGCCATGAGTGATATATCTGTCTTTCCCCATAACAAGTGTCATAATAGATATTGGCCCTCATGTACTCTCATGTAGTACCTATTTACAAAACCATTGTTCTTCAGAAAAAAAAGTTATTTATAAGTCTAAGAGAATTACAACCCAACATAACTGGGAAAAAATAAAAAAATAAAAAAATAAATATCCTATACAACTTAAGGAAGTCTGAATCATGTAATTGTACAATATATGCATACCTACATCTAAACATTAACATATGATGGCATACTATTACATGACTACTTAGATGTACGTACACATACTACACAGAATATACACCAGAACAGTACACCAAAATCTTGTCTTTCAAACAACTTCTAATAGCTAAACTGATAACTGTACAGATTAGCTGAAGCCCGCAGGAGTACTACAGGGAGAACCTGGGGCTTCTCTAGGGCCTGGCAACATCCAACCAGCAACTTAGGAAGCCATCTCTTTCACATTCTGCTGCTCACAGACAACCTGATATTTTAAAACTGAAAGCATCTTCTGTGTCCCTCCAACTGTACAGTAAAGACTGCTCTAAAATCTGCCTTTGCCTTGGGCAAACTTCTTTTTAAGAATTTCAATTCATAGTTTTTATGGCCAGAAGGGAATTTCTAAAACCCTTGAGCTCCTAGCTTGACCTGCATAACACAAGTCACAGAATTTCATCTAATAGGTCTTGCAGGATTATTCTCCTTTTCTATGTAAGAGAACTCTATTGAGTTTAATAAACCTAAAGAGTGGAAAGATTTAGAGGTGAAGGATTATTGTCATCTCTTGACTAAGGCTCCTATCCAGCAATGTCCTCAGGAACTTGAATAATTATATGACTTCAGTAATAGTATGTGTCAAATTAATCAGGTATTTATGTTTTTCACTGGTTCTGGACCAAGCCACAGATTGCTGTGGGGTTAGACAACCTAGGTCCTGAAGCTTATTTATTTTAAAACACAGTGACTTTGGTCATCAGTCTGAAAAAATCATGATATCAGTAAAAACAAGTTCCAAGTTTTTCATATTCTTTAGGAATTTATTGGTATATTAGGTAACTCATCATGAAACAATGTCTAAAGTGACAGATAAGCCCATAAGTCTCAAAATACTATGTACATTTGCTGGGTTTGATTATGGTTAGGAATAATGATATATTATATATATATATTATGCTATTCTGTTTCACTTGTACTCTGAGATACTGTTTACAGCATAAGATGAAAATTACAATAAGCTCACATACACACTTTTCAAGCTGTAAACCTGTGGAAACTACTACAAAGTAAATTAAAGTATTCAGATGTACAATTTTTTTACCCATTAACTCCTCCAACTTATCAAAGTAAAATCCTTGTTTTCTGATAAAATATCTACAACTCTTGTGTGAAGTATTCTATTTCACCTTAAATATACATAAACATTATAATTCTATATTGTATATATAACTGCATATAAATACTTAAATTTAAATTTGTAGATTAATATTTATATAAGTAAGCAGCCACTTTGAATACACTTATAGGACTAACTATTTTTTCTAGGCAAATTAGATACTAAAGTAACACAATATTAAAGTAACTTTGAGCATGTTATGGATGCTTCATTTTATGTAAGAAAAAAGAAATTGAAGTGCAAACCAGCTACACACTGAAAATACTCTTCCTTCCTTTCTGCGTTCCAAAACATAAACCTAGTCATTAATCTTTTTAGAAAATTTGAGGGGTTTTACTTCTCACTGCAGCAAGATTTTAAGAAAAAAATGCTATACTCAATAAGATACTTTTTCTAATCACTTCAAATTGTTGTTAAATGTTCATTGCACCTTGTCTTGTCTACTCATTTTGATATACAACAGCATGCTATACCAAACCACTGTATTTGGAGAGAAGGAAATGTTTGGGTTAGGAGGCACTTAAAGTATACCTGTGATAGTACATTACATCAGTCTGATTCTTAGTCTGTGGTGTGTATTATTGGTTAATTAAGGTACGGGAAATAATGTATACTAAAAGATACATCTTCTTTACTTCCAATGAAATAAAAATTTCAAATCAAAAGCATCTGTCTTTTTTCGTTTATATGTCAAAATGTAATTGGCTATGGTTGGGGTTTGTTGCCTTTATTACTTTTAATAGCTGTACAGCCACTGATTGCCCAAGCTGATGGTTAATTTAATTTCTGTCAATACAATATTGGGGCTGTCTGCATATTCAGGCCATGATTAACTGCAGCAGAGTCCATAACAGTAGTGTTATTATTACTGCATTTAACTACCTCTCGGGAGAAGACAAATTAAATTATGTTGAAAATGCTGTTGATTATCATTACGGACTTATTTGTAGAGCACAATTACTGATCTGTTGTAAAATAAATCAAATTTTTTATCATCTTGGTATAAATTAAATGTAATGTAGGCGAATGGAGAGTGGTTACTGAAAGAGTTCAGGCAGCTTTGTATAAGTCAACCAAGCACTGAATTAAAATAATAATCACAGATGAACATGATATTATGTTTTAATAACAAACTACTTCATGACCAAGTGTGCCTCATAGATTACAGGACTTCAACAATAAAGAAAAGCAAACTTTAAATGTTTTATGTGCTGTTGCCTTAAACAAAAGGTTGAGGCCTTCATATATATGTGTGTTTTAAATACTGTTTCTTCTACACAAACTGGAATCACAGTTCAAGTAACCTATTTAACGTACCACTTAAAATTATAATTACACTAATAGCTTACGTATGACAGTCCTTTAGCTTTCCTCCTCCCTCTGTGATGTACTCAACTCTGCCATACTACATTAGGACCCTACGGAATGTGGAGTTTTACTGATAACCAGTGAAAACAAAATATGTGCAGTATATTTTCACAGATTATACTGAAATTATGCTGGAAGTTCACTATTAAATGTCCCTTAACCCTACTACTTCAGAAAGACAGGGACTTACTAATTCATAAAGAAAAATGGGAGCAGGTATAAGTCTTATTGTACCCTTTCCACAAATAAGGGATCCAACTTCAGCCAGGTTTCTTCCAACCATCAGCAATGTCAGGAAACCAAGAGTAAGTAAATCAAGAGAGACAGAGGTAGAAGAAAAATGCCCTCACTTTCTATCCACCCCCATGAGCAGATTTCAGCTTGAACTTGTCTCTCTTGTGTCTAGTTCCTCAGCTGGCATGTAGGTTGTATGTCCATCATCTTCAACAAAACTCTGAAAATTATCATTAACAAGGTATCTGCTTACAGGGACTTGTGCCACCACAATGTCCTTACAAATTGTTACAAACTTGTCCAAATCAACCATTCCTCAACAATCTCTGATGCAAAATAGTCCTTCCTAACTACTATGAATTCCAATATTCTTTACACAGGAAAAAAAAAAAAAAAAAAAAAAAAAAAAAAAAAAAAAGCCTTGGCATCCATGGCTGTTTTGCCTACAAAGAATCCACACAGAAAGCCCCAGGGAAGGCCATCAACTTTCAGTTATAGAATTCTACTTTTAGTTTTGCCCAACATTAAAACTTTGGGCTACAATCATCCACATTTTCTCTGTCTGCCTCAGTTACCTCTTCTCTGTCCTCCCTATATTTTCAGCAGCAACCACTCAGTCATTCCCATGAATGAACTAAATCTGTACTGAGAGTGCTTGAACCCCACAGTTCCTGACATGCCAACTCCACTGAGTTTTTGTTCCCGGCACGCTGAGCTCCTAAGTGCATTAGGCATGCCCAGAGCACCATGGCACTCCTGATATGCTAATCACATCCATTATACTCCAAGCCTTGCAAAAAAAATCATATACAGCTCCAGAGTATACAAGCAAATTACTTCTGTAAAGCACCCTTTGGCCTAGCAAAAATTTGATGGGCAGTGAGCCACAAGTTCTAGTTGCAGCTCTTCATCTGACGTTAATAATTCTGTGCACTACATAACCCTTATTATGCAGCAAGGCCTCATTAAGAAAGAGACAAGTATCATTTGCCATATTTTGCAGATGGATTAACTCAGGAGCTGTCATTTGTGGTGCAGCAGAAATCAAACCCTGGGTTTTTAACAGAGCAGACCCAAGTTGCACACACTTAGCCAAGCTGCATCTCAAATCTATGTTTGGCTGTGCTCTCTGCAGTTACCAAACTGCATTTCCACACAAAGCCAGGAGCTGAAACAAGAAATTTTGACTGCTGATAAACCTATGAACACTAGCATGATTTTGCATGACAGCATCTTTCTGACTTTTCTGTTCTGTCCTGTACAAAGACATGAAAAAATGCCATACAAAATTCTCTCTTTCAATAAAACAACAATAAAAGTAATTTGGAGAAGTGCCTTAATTTATAGTGATTCAAGGAGTGAAACCGCTCAGATTACTTTCTGCTGCCTTGTGCAAAACATAAAATGTGGACAAGGTACAAGACATTAAAGTTCCTCAGTGCTCGTACCACTCGTATTGTGCTCGTATTGAAATATAGGGAAGTTCAGTCAGCTACAAGCTTCCTTTGGTCTTGGCAACATATCAATATGATAATCTAAACTCTTTTTGCTATTACTTACATTAAAAATAACTTATTACATTCCTACTTTCTTTCAGCTTGCTTTACTGGCGTGTAAAACTTACTTTTAGATCATTTTAAATGAGAATGTGTCACATAGCCTGTTCATTTAAAGCATGCAAATCAGTATCAGAACAATCCACAGAACTGTATATAATGAAAAGGCTTTCAATAACTAACTTACTAAATAAATATCTTTAACCATTAGCTTTACAGTACCTGAAATTATACTAGGCACTTCACACTACAGTGAAAAAGAATGGTTCCTGCCACCTAGAATTTATAATATAATTTAAAATTTGAGACAAAACAGGAGTTAGCAAAACCAGAAGGGTAAGGTTTTAACTGTATTTTGAGGAAGGAAAGATATACCCCAGAAGGAAATAGAAAATATGCAGATATAATCTATGCTTAAAATATTCTCAGAATCCATTATGAAAGAGGGTGATAGACTCTGAATGAAAGAAAGTTGCTAGCAAGCTTTTCACAATATGCAAGGAAAACACTTTTGTTCAGTTTATACTAGCAGCCAAATGGTTTTCAGTTCTGAGTGTAGAACTCACTGCTGACTAGCGTTCCTTCTTTAAAGATAAGGACTTGTAGAAATCTGGTCCTGGAAAGCATTAACAGATCATGGAGATAGAATCATAATGTGCAGTCCCAAGCTTCCTATGTACACATATGTAAGAAGAAAAAAAAAAATAAAAATAAAAAATAAAAAATAAAAAAGGTCAATCAATAACAGCATTTATTTTTTAAGCATTATTTCTGTTTACATACTGCTTCTCTCACCCTGAAATGGTGGTCTCTGTTACAACAGAGGTCAACTGAAGCTACACTGAATTCAAGGGCTTTTTAAAAAAGCAGTAAAGATTTCTCCATTTGTAGGAATAGCCAACTGGTTCTACTGTTTAAATTCTTTGGTGTTTACTTCCAGCACAGTGAACTAACACAAAATTGACCAAAATCTGCTCATGTGACAGGAAAAAAAAAAAAAAAAATCATGCATGCAAAAGAAAATCAACTCAACGCAACACAGCCTTTCTATTTTTTGAAGAGGAAACCAATGTGAGCTTGGCAGATACAGGACTATAAAAGAGTATATCACTATTAATAATCCACTTGATTAAAGAGTATAAATATCCATAAAAAGCACACCAGCCTGCAGTAAATGATACCAATATGTTCTCTTAACAATGAATGCTTTGCCTGAAATTGCTACGCTATTTCAGTGGCTACGTTCAATGTGGGTGAAATGTGCACTCCATGATGGGGGAGCTCTGAAGGGATCCCCCACAGTAGTGGAGGGCACTGAGCTTATTTGATATGACACACTCCATTCATCTTCATGAAAGTTTCAAACTCATGAGATACAAACTGATGTCTATTGTCATTTAGTGGCAAACAATGAGGTGTGAACACTTCACATAACTCCCCCACAAGCATGAAGCAGGATGATAGCTTTGATGGCACTGATGGATAGTGTCCTTACGGCCAGGGGAAAGAGACTTACATCAGCACTGACACAGTGGGATCCATCAGCTGTCTTTACAACAAAATGGATCACAGGGTAGTAACAGAGCACAAAAAGACAACAGTGCTAAGACTAAGTGCTAACACGTCTCAGGAGCAAAGCCCATATAGTTTGATGGCTGCTCACAAGATGGCAGACGTGAAGTTCAGAGATGAACTGTCCTTCCATATAAGATTATGCATTATGACTAGGTCTTCCATAAATAATGAATATATTTGTATGTTATTAATCATGTTATTAATCATATTATCTGTGATTATGGACTGCCCCTCCATATACGATTTTCATACACCAGGTAGACCTCTCCCAGCACACACCCACAAAAATCACCCACTGTCACTGCAAGAACAGTGGAACTCAGTATGCTATTTACCTCCATATAAAACGTTGCAAACATGCACACCTTAAACTTCTTAAATCAGAAATATTTACAGATAAGAAACAGGAAGCTCAAACTCAACTTGGGTAAGAAAAAGCTACTTCAGTAGCCAACCAAGTTATTATCCTCATTAACTGTCAAAGCTATCTATCTGTGCTTGTCAAAGCAAAATCATCTAGGAATCCTCCCAAAGCTTGTTCAGCCTCAGGACAGACTTCCAGCATGATGTTTAGAAATTTTTAGAAACAAACATACAATACCTTCACCTACCTGCATCAGCCTTCCTTTGGACCTCTGCGTACTCAGATTCAGGTTTCTTAATTATAGCTTAATAGCTTTCTTAATCATTTCAAGTTATAATGAATAGTGTCACGGAATAGAAGTAGATGATAATGTAATATGTGGCACACTGACAGAACTCAAAGCAACTGTTAAGGAAGGGTATAATTACCCATATTTCACAGACCTGTAATATGAAATGCAGAGGTGCGATGTCTTTCCTGGACACAGAGAAAGCTGGTGGCAGAGACAGAAGCAAGACACTGAGGATCCTGGTCATGTAACCTTCAGTCCTGTACTATGCTACTGTATTTCAAAACACAGAATAAATGAGCCATTACAATAAAAAATTGCTGTAATAATGGTTTTGATTAAACCCCAGATCAAGTTAAGGTACTGGATTCATAACACTTTTTTTAAAAGCAATTACAACCAATTCAATAATACAGAGACAGGTTTAGCATTTTGTTTTATTGACTGTAATTAGAAATATAAGCTTCATTTATCATAATACTCTCTATAGGAGATCAGGATGCATAAAAGATTTCAATCTGACCTCAGTACATGAATAGGCTGGGATTAACTATTTTTCTATAAATTAAATTCATCCCCTTAACAGGGTAGGACAAAAACTGATAATCAGAATGAGTAAACAACTGTTACATCAGCACACTACTTAACCAATATGATTTTTAGATTCCTATTCTTTTTAGGAAATATTGGGACCCATCTGCTAGATAATATTTTTTCTTCCATCAGAAAGTTCTAGACTACCTGTTATGAAGAAGATTCTGCTATTCTGGAATAACTTTATTAAAGTCACTTAAAATGTCCATTTGTTACATCAATAAATAGAAAGATTGTTGTAATTCTCTTGAACCAATAGCTCTAGATGCAGTTATATATGGCAGGTAAGTTACTAATGCCTATAAAACTTCCTGTTCAAACAGTGCTACTCTTGGAAACCAAACTATTTACCACTCACCCAGTGAAGTGTATCTGTTTGATCTTGTAAAGTAATCAGATACCCTTTATGACATACTTTGTATACTGTGCAGCTAATTAAAAAAGACTGTATTTCCACAAAACACATGGTCTGACCTGAAGCCTACCCTTGGCAATTGTAATACTTTAGACAATTATGTTATTATATTCTAGGGTGTGATCTATAAAACCTTTAGAATATTTGTGCCAGATTAACTTAACTGCTTGTCACAAATTAGAACTGATGTGTCATTTATGTTACAATGCTAAGTACTAAGGGAAAATTTCATTCAGATAAAACATTCTTTTCCCCTAGTTTTACCACAAAGGGGGATATTTTATTTGCTAATATCTGACCATTTATCCAGCTGCAAATAATAAAATATTCTGTTGAAAACTTGTGTACATGCAGCTACCAAAATCTTTCTACAGTGTAGATCATTTGTTTTGCCAGTACTCTTTTGATCCTGTTATTTGGATATGTAGCAACTTTGCAAAATTATTAAAAAAAAAAAAAAAAAAAAAAGTTATTACAAACACAACTGTAACACCTTGTACTTAGCAGATTAAAAACATGCAAAATGTCTACCTGAGAGAGATTCTGAGGCAAACATATGACCTGTTTCACGTTATAACATTAACACATTATAACAATACCGACTTATAGTAATTTACACAAGCATTACACCAAAAAATCCCAATTCACTTTATCAAACCAAATGTTCTTGGCCCTATTTCAGGGATGAAAAATGTGAGCTTCTCAAGTTTAACAACAAGGTATCTCTCTGTCAGGTGGCAATACCATCATCAAAGTATCTACACATCTTCAGATCCATTTCAGAGCTATATGCACGATGCTAAATCAGCTCTGCACCTGTCTTTTACATTAGGTGACCCAAATACTTACTTTTATAAAACAGAAAAAAAAAGAACAAAATTGTTTGTAAAAAGAAAATCAAAACAAACAACAAAAACCCACAAGCTAAGGAATAGCCCTTTCTTATTGAATTATATCAAGCCAAGTGCTTAATGTATTCTCTATGTAATTTTTAAACCTTCAGATTCATTTTATTTTTTATGAATTTACTGCAATGAGGGCCAAAGCACTCAGAACATCAAAAGACAAGCACCTAGTAGAAAAAACATAACATGAATACCCAATATTGACCAGAATCTTGACTCTGCAGCAGGTGTATTGATTTAAAAAATAATACTAATAACAAAACAACAACAAAAGAGTTACGCACAGAAGATATATTTTTTTTTAACATTCTCTGGTAATTCCAGTTTCAATGTCGAATAAAAATGCACACCAGACACATTGTTTGCAGTCATTGTGCACCAATAACTCATATTACCTCTTTTCAGCTTTTAAAAGGCATAATTAGACAAAACTAGTCTAATACTTCATCTGAAACCTAGGCCAGTTCTGGCTGAAATTTTTATTAGTCTGCAACATTTTCTTTAAGTGACTGATGTTACACTCATTTAAAATCATGGCTGAAAATTTCCTTAGAAATTTCCCCCATCCTCTCTCACTTAGAAGGTGACAAAAATTGCTGCAGATGTTCAAAAAGAGCAAATAGCAGAGCAGAAGTATTTGCTACCAGGCCTGCCTGATAGTTTGTGTATGCCTCCGTATAACATATATATATATACATACATACATATATATATATGTATGTATGTATAAAATCACCTGAGCCATAAGAAATGCAAACTGTGGAAGCCTAGATTAAAAGCTTTATATGCTGCCTTTTTTTTTTTTTTTTTTTTTTTGAACTAAAATTTTGAATTCATTCCATTCACTCATTTATAATCCATTCCATGAGTATCTCATGTTAATATCACAGAATCACAGAATCATAGAATAGTCTAGGTTGGAAGAGACCTCCAAGATCACCGAGTCCAACCTCTGACCTAACACTAACAAGTCCTCCACTAAACCATATCCCTAAGCTCTACATCTAAACGTCTCTTAAAGACCTCCAGGGATGGTGACTCAACCACTTCCCTGGGCAGCCGATTCCAGTGACTAACAACCCATTCAGTAAAGAAGTTCTTCCTAATATCCAACCTAAACCTCCCCTGGCGCAACTTTAGCCCATTCCCCCTCGTCCTGTCACCAGGCACGTGGGAGAACAGACCAACCGCCACCTCGCTACAGCCTCCTTTCAGGTACCTGTAGAGTGCAATAAGGTCGCCCCTGAGCCTCCTCTTCTCCAGGCTAAACAGTCCCAGCTCCCTCAGCCATTCCTTGTAAGACTTGTTCTCCAGAGCCTTCACCAGCTTCGTAGCCCTTCTCTGGACTCGCTCAAGCACCTCTTGTAGCGAGGGGCCCAAAACTGAACGCAGTACTCGAGGTGCTATGGTAACATATCAACAGAAGGAGCTTATCCTTCAAAGAATATGCAGGCAAAATATATACTCTATAAATCAAAGACTTGATTTTCCAGCAGTTAAGGCTGAAGGAACGGACCTGGGAGCAGAAGATTCATGTCTGACATGGATCATCATGCACATATCAAGTGTTTTCAGGTGAGTGTCTCAGAAAATCAGTACTTAAAATATTCTTATTTTTTAGGTTGTTCTTATTGCTAATTACAAACATTTAGAAAAGTTCCTCCCATGTTATTCAGAGTGGCAAAAACAAGGGAATACATTCTGACATTTTCAACAGAGTTCTGTATTCTTTCTGACCAAAGCCAAATTATGTTTTTCTGGCCAGTTACACTGCAAGAGACACCAGTACTGCTTTTACTTTCTCTAAGCAAACATCTAACTGAAATACAAACAGACACACAAAAATCTGAGCAGAGGTAAGGAGTATTACAAGCAGCAAACAAAAAGAGAAAGTATTACTAATGCCAAATGCGACAGTAGCTTGTTTCCTGCACAAATGAAGAAGTTGTTTTTGAGACAGCATGTTCATGGGCCTAACTTGTGATAACAGCTGAGGATCTCCTTAACATAAACCTCAGAAGTATTCACCCTGCCCTATGCTACAGGGATTTTATTATTTTGAGACTCATTTTCTTAGTAAGATTTTGAACATGATACCCTAAATGATCGAGTACACTGAAATCAATTGATGAAAAATGCTAAAGATAAATAGAAATTTTATTATCAAGGGCACTGAAAATGAGGTTGAGCTGCTTTAAATGCAGATATGTGTTCCTAGCTAGTCTAATCGATGCCATATAATACATATAATTGCAACTTTATATCTTATTATTGTCTCCACAGGGGTTTTGTGGAAACAAGATGCTACACATTGCACATTTTGTATGATAACACACAAACATTATACTATGTTTTTAAAGAATACATGGAAGCCTTAGTGAAAAATGGCAGACATTCTTATTCATGGGAAATCTTACTCGTAGAGATGCAGCGCAATGTCTTCCTTCCCCCAAAATAGCACAGACTAATGTCCAACTGCCTCTGAATAAAAGAAAACAAATTCATAGTAATCCCTGTTAAGCAGAAGAGTACAGCAGTCAGTGAATGTATGGATTAAATTAGAGAACCAAGCTGAGAAGGGAGTCCAAAACTAAAATCTGTTGTGGCAAAAATGAAACCTTAATTTAAAATACGATATAAGAAAAAAATCTTCCACGATCAGATGTTTTCTTTAAGTACCTTACATGGAGGAGCTAGAGGGATGAATAACCCTAAGAAATACTTAAATTCCATCACCTTCAATGGGATTCGGGACTTCAGAAGAATGTGAAGGTGTTTACATGCTGTGATACCTCACTGTGCAAGTTAGGTGTAAATGATTTCAACAATCTGGTGCTTCTTACATAAGATCCAGGAACCTCATCCAAATCAAAAGCAAATCTGACAATTTGTTTGCTCACTAGCTCTATAAGTCATTATAATTATTATTCACAATAAATTTTTACTCATCCATTTGTCCAGGTATTCTGATGTCAATACCATGGAATTTAAGCACATACGATGCTGATGAGCTGGTTGTGTATTTTACTCTTTTTTTTACTCTTTTGATACATCAATGCCATGGAAGGCCTACACAAGCAGAAACTACCATGCATTTGTGCTCATAGGCTTCGGTGTTTCACCAATGATATGTGACTTGTTTTGGCATTGTAGGCTATAGTGTAGGCATGCTGTAGTTTAAAACTTTCACACAAAGAAAAAAAATGAGCTGCAAATACCATTCTGTTATATTGTTCCTGGTTATCACCTTTGCTTCCAATTATTTCTAATGCACAAAAATATATTTTATAGCAATACATTTTTCATTTTCCACTTTAACTACATATCCACTGATCTAGATTCACAAATCACCTTTAGACACAAATATTTCCTCTTAATTTAGTATCTTCCATGGTGAAAGTTATTCCATGATTAATTGTTCTTGCTGCTAAAGACCATCCACCTCCTTGTCTTCTCCTGTTCACCCTCAGGTACCAAACACTGGAATTTTTATTCCAGTTCTAAATGACAGATCAAAAACTCCTGTCATGTTTCCTTACAGATATCTAAAATAGTTTGAACAAATAGAACATAAAAGACGCATTACTGTTTTTTTCTCCCTTTTTTTTTTTTTCTTTTATTTCTCTCCATATTTCAATATTCTTTGGAATTGTGGGTGTCAGGAATGAAGCTATTACTTTTGTATCAAATATACAACTAATCAATTTCTTTCAACATTGGCACCTACAGATCCCATTGAGATTTTGGTCCATGGCTTTTCATTAAGAACATGAGTGCATCAGAATATTCACCAATAAATTATTTCTGAAGGTATGTCTTAGACTAGAGTGCCCAAACAACAGTCTTGCCCTAAACTTCTTTGTTCCTAGATATGCAACACTGCCACTGGCAACTGAAATGTAACTTGTACTGACTTTTACACCTGAAACATATTTCATCAGTAAAAGAGAGTGGTGACTCTCTTTCTGAAAATTTCACCAGTTTGAATTATTTACTCACTTCCATGTCATCAATAACCACTCTAAAAGTGGTATCAGGTAATCCCTGAGTAGGGACCACTTCTTTTGATTTGTATTTAGAAAAAATAAAAAATAAAAAAAAATAAGCAGGCAAAGCTTTAAGTGTCAAAAAATCAAAAATAAACAAGGAAATATTGTAAAAACTACAAGGGTCAAATCACACTTCAGAAACCAATAGTTCTCTAAATTTAACTCATAATAGCCACAAGAATCAAATTACTCTATGTTCTGCAACATATATCAGGAAATTGCAAGTGTTAATCAAGGACTGCCTACAATCAAAAACAGAATAGTAAGGAATTAGTCTATATAGGATAAAGAAAAACAGCTCTTCAGAAAGAACCCTTTCCAATACAACAGATCACAGGAGATTAAAGGTGGTTTCAAAATGGGGAAGCAAGGTCCTAGATACAACATGTACTCCAGGATTTTTTCTTTCACATTCACCAAGCAAGGGAAAATAAACCAAGTACAGAGCAGCACACAGGAGATCATTAGCAACACGATGAAGACAGACTTAAGTTTCTACAGTAGATCTTTCCTTGCACAAAATTAATTTTGTTGACTCTGTTGCCAAGATACATTTGGGAGAGAGCCAGGAGACTTATGGCAATAGATCAACAGGAAATAAAATAAACACAAATTACAGATATTGTTAGAAAGTTAGTATCTTGATATCTTGCTTTTCATAATACAAGTTAATTTCTCATAAATGTTCAGATATTTTTACAGAGGAATATTTCTAATAAAATAAAATAAATATATATATGTTTAAATGCCATTGACCTTAAGGATGGCCGAGGGGACTTCAGTCACAATAAGCAGAAAGAGGCAAATAAATCTTCCCTCTGCTCAGTAAAGTGTTGACAACAACAGAAAACTCAAGTGAATGGTAATGGGAAGTCGACTGCAATGTATAGTTCCTTCTATGGCCAACTGATTCTTAAATTACACTCAGTAATTTACACAGAAAGTAAGGTGGGCTGACACCTGTCAGTTATCAGAAGACAGAAGTTCAACAAAGTACCAAGTACTAAAAAGCATGATAACTAATGTTTTCAGTACTATTTATAATGTTTTTGCAAAATCATGATATTAGGAGGCACAGAGACCATTAAAGCAGATTACCAGATCAAATTTGGAAAAGGACTAGGGGACGTACTCATCAAAAGTTAGGGCATTTCTCTGTGCAATGGGTATGTATTCAGGAACGCAGGTAATTACATTCTGTCTTTTTGTCTCTACTATTTCTAAATATTCTATAAAAATAAATTTCTAAATATTATATAAATATAATTTTATAAGTATTTATATCTATAATATTTCTAAAATATTGAGAAACCATTCTTTTGTAGAAATCACTCTGTGATGTAGAAGCGCATATAATTTATATTGTATTAAATCACAGGAAAATGGTGTATTTTTAAAGGAAAGGAGTGATCCCTGTATATACCCAGCTTTTGAAAAGTATATTATGGGATAAAATTACGATATAAATACAAGCTAAAATTAGTAGTAATTTAATCAGCAACAAATATTTCCTCATTTGAGAGGATTTTCCTTCCCTAAGGTAAAGAGATTGATCCAAGAATCAAACAGCCCATCCTAGCCCATCATTCCATGTAAAAGAATGCACATAGAAATGGATAATTAAAAGTAATGGATAATTTAAAGTAAAAGTTAAAAATTAAATGGATAATTTAAAGTAAAAGTAATACAGAAATCTCACTTTCCCCCTCCCCTCCCTCTTCTACTCATGCATACACCACGCAAGAGAGGTGAGGTGCTTAACAGCATGATAAAATGATACTCCAATAGCAACCACTTTAGGGAAGTGACTTTCAGCTTCCAGTCAGTCTTTAGGCTGGCCTTATTGCTTAGGTTGTACAGTCAGAAAGTTATTTAGCTGTACACATTATGTTCTGAGTGGGCTGAGTGCATGTAATTTATGACTGTTGCACTTTAATGCATATTTAATAAAGCTGCAGACATTTATACACCAAATCAACTGTGTCAATTTTGTTTGCTTTGGGAGGATGGAGATGTCCCATGGCAATGCTGACACTCCTAGTGAGAGATTTAAATTGTAAGACATTTCATTTGAGAGGAGAGCACTTTTAATATACTGTAGCTTGATACAGCAAAAAATAATCAGCAAGGGCTGACTAACAGGTACCGGGAATAAGAGAAATAGGATGTCTTGTAAAGAGTCTCACCTTTTGCTTTCAGACAAAAAGAAGGAAATTATATATCGGCTGGCTCAGAAAACCCCCAACCAACAACCAAAGCTGATGATTAAAATTCATTTTACCTCAGAGGTTTTAAGGGGAGGGGATTTAAACAGGGAAAGGAGGATAATCTTTCTAAATAAGCACTGTCTACTGGAGTTCTGAGCATCATTTCTTTTTTTTTTTCTGTTCAAGGACCATTACATAAATAAAAGTGACTTTTCTTCTATGCCACTGAGATCCACTGCAGAAGCAGACTAACTCCTGATTGCTGTTCCTGTATTTAGATGCAGAGGTAAAACGTTCCATTTTTTAATGATATGAGACGCATGCCTTGCAATATTAATTGCGGTTTTAATCTGAGATCTTTGTACCCATTACAAGGAAGATGCATTTGCATTTCATTGCTTCTTATGGTTTGTCTTAATCAAATCAATCCAAGTGTTAGGACAACAGTATCAGCTGACATGGGAGTATATAAGGGCTTGCCTTTTAAATAGCTATACATGGAAGATGTCTTTCATCCAGTAAAGTTGCCTGGACTGAAGCTAGCTTTTATTTGAAGGCTAGATCTGGACTTGTTCTGACAGTCACTCACATGGATCTACTTTACCTAGCCAAGCCTCAATACTGCTAATAGCCTGGAGGTCTGCAAGGCAGATTTTAAGAGACCATGCCAAGATGCATACAGCTAGCAGTAGCCAAAGCAGCTAATCTGAAGATATGTGGATAAGTAAGAGCACTAATTTCAGGATAGGCATGTCCTTAAATGTCTAAGATTTGCCCACCTTTGACATTAGGAATATTGCTGCTGTATTGTGCTGTGTATCTGAACACTCAAGAATCTTTTCTTTTTCTTTTTTTCATTTTTTTTTAATTGTTGGTGTGACCTGCTCTTCTAGGTAATGAGCCAAGTAGTGACATATGCACACATGCATTGCATTTGATCAAGGAGCCTAAAATGTGAACTAACCAACATAGCTGATAGGTGTTAAAACCACAAAATCTTTTTAGACAATAATGCATTGAGACATACGCAATATATATTCTGAAAGGATTGATAACAAAAAAGTGCTGTTCTAATTGAAACGATGAGCAGTAGCACTCAACAAAAATGTCAGGATATGTGCATTTTTTGGTTAAAAAAAATATAAGACACATCAATTTAAACTGGAATATTTTATTCTTTAACAACGCTAAGAGTAGCATGGGGGACCCAAATCTGACTGCAAGAAGATCGGTGGGTGCTTTGTCACTGATAAAAACAGACCAGGATTTCATATAGGAAGGGTTATTTGCCCCTACATATCTGATTGTTGTTATTCCCTGGAAGTCTAAGTAAACTCGCAATGTATACTAACGGTGAAATTTTGCAACTTTCATTTATACACAGCATGTATCATATTTATCTCAAAATGTAAAGCTGAGGAAGAAAATTATTATTATTCCTCATACTCAACATACAGCACAATTATTAAACCATCAGAGAGAGGTTCCAACATCTTGCAATCAGGCAACAGGGCACTTCTGGAGCCCCATGCTTCATAGTGGGACACGGAGCTTGAAAACGGGCATCTGAACCAACTAATCTGGGTGTACAGAGAGAAGAGCGAAATATCCTGATTTTCTGGAACTTCATTTTACATCTTCATTCTTTTTTCAACAGATTTTCCAGACTTCTTTCTTGCCCCCAATATAAGCATTAAAAAAAAAAAAAAAAAAAAAAAAAAAAAAAAAAGTTCAGTAATTTTGTTTCCTTTTTGTTGTTCTTTTCTTTAAGAAAAAAAAAAATAAATAACAAGAGCTCTGTTAATCTATCTACCTTCTTTCTCCAGCCAAATTCTAAGGCATCATTATACAGAAAGAAAATACTAATGCTGATAGATGCAAATCTAAATAACTACAAAAAAAATCTCCTGCATGTATGCAGTGCTTTCCAGTCTAAGAAGCAAGGAAATGTGACAAAAAAGCCACATGTGGTAAGATTTTTTGGAGATGGGATATTTTTGTTATAGCATCACAGTACAGCACACTAAGCTATGGGCTGCCTATTCTGATAGCATGATTTATTCCTGCCCATTTGGTGTCACTGACTCTATCCTCTATGTGGCTGATTACAGTACAAAATCAGTTAAGACTACAAAATCTTGCTAACTCAATGCTATTCAGTCCAGCAGCTCAAGGGTGTGAAAATTACATGGTATCAACTGTTTTCTATTCTACTGTATATATTTAAATTGGACCTTGGGATGACCATTTATTACACTGCATGTTATGGGTTCCCAAAAATAAATGACTTTTTGACACAGAATTTCAGGCTTTCTAAATCCAGCTTCCACACTGCTTGAGGCTAGAAATTTCATCTAAATATTATTGAATTCCAGCACAACATTAGCATGCAGAGATATTTACAATAACACAGCCATTACAACTCAATCAAAAGCTGATTTCAGCCAGAATTATGCAGAATTAAATC
The DNA here is from genome assembly GCF_011077185.1 of Oxyura jamaicensis. Lineage (NCBI taxonomy): Eukaryota > Metazoa > Chordata > Aves > Anseriformes > Anatidae > Oxyura > Oxyura jamaicensis. The sequence continues at coordinate 40,783,867 of NC_048897.1, read as the reverse complement.
TTGCAGGATTCAAATTATTAAAAATCAGAGACTCAATAAAGTGTGGTCTAGGAATCCCATTTATCAAGGGAGCAGAAGTGCCTCTACAGTTATAGTGAATTTTTCATATATATTCTTCAAGAAGTTGCTTGCATTTTAAAAGATCCAAGTTTAATTCTTATGGAATTCAAGTAACTATACTATATTTATATGGCAATAGGAGCCAACTCAGAATCATTTCTTATGTTTTTCTTTCTACATCTCACATTTTAAATACATTAGTTTTTATTTCAGGTTCCCACTGGGTAGAAAGATACCAAGCCAAAATACAAGAAATGTATGTATGCATGCTTGGCTCCAATAAAAACTGAATCAATGTACCATTAAAAGTAACTAGAATTAATTCAATGCAACAATTAAAAACAACATTGCTATGCAAATAATGCACTGAAAGTAATCTCTCACTTATTATCATTGACCAGAGTGATTGTTTTCAAAATTCAGTATATTCATTTTGGCTCTTTTCCAACTCACCAAATACAAGCAAGGGGAGAGCATCCAGTTCTCATAAGAAAAGCATCTCTTACTCCACATATACTTCTTAACCTTCTCTTACTCCTCTTCACCCAAATCCTTTAGAAAAAAAACATCCCATAATTCATTTGAGGATTTCTCTTTTACCTAATCTGTGTGTGACAGAAGGAGTCCTGGTACCTATCTCACTGTTCTGCAAATCTGTGAATCCTTCTCATCATGCGTTTCTCTCAAAACCACAGTGTTAAGATCCTAATCCACACTTCCAATGTTCATGGGTGAACCCAGAGTCTGGCTTGGCCCTTTATAATTACAAGGGTAAGAAGTAAAGGAACAGCCTTCAGCCAGGGTCTTCAACACTTGTTTTGCACGAACAGAGCACTTACAGAACAGTAATACTGAACTAAAATTAGAAGTTAATTCCCCTGCTTTTACACCTCTCCCCACTTCTAATAATGTCAACTATATTACTAAGTAGGTTTCAATAGTTTTTATATTAAACATATGAATGAAATAATGTCATATAGAGAAAGAAAATGCACAGTCTGAACACTTTTGATTTGAAAGACTATTAAGGATCACCGTTGTCAGTGATGAAATACCACAGTTTTATTCCCATGTCATGGTCCAATTTCACAATAGCCAAAAAATACATTATACACCAATGCGAAAACAAAATACCTATGCCTCTTCACAACAGTAATTAGCCTTGATCACAGGGTTTTTTTCTAGGGAATTCAAGAACTGAATTGTCTTCTTCCTAACCCAAGCTAATAAAGATGAAGCCAGCAGGTAGTAAAAGCAACTGGCTGACGTAGCACAGGTAAGCAGCATCCATATCACTCTAGGCAGAAGATCTGATACCAAGTATTCTGTTCTCATGACTAGAGAAGGAAGATTTGGCTCCAATTTGCCATATTCTAACTTGAATTTCATCCTTATTTAAGATTAATTTTAAAATGACCCATAATTCTTTAAGTAAACAGCTCAAAATTAAAGGGAAATAAGCTTAGAATAGCTCAGTCAGCAATAAGGACAATACAACAGCTAAACCACCACTAAGAAAAGGTGTTAAAACACCATCTGAAGATATATTTAAAAAGGGATTATAGGACACAGTGAAGATTAGATGATCTAACATCCCTTCTAGATGTAATCTCTGTGATTCTATTGTTTAATTGGCTTAACAAAGCACAAACGTATGAAAAGCAGTCATATAAAGTCCAACATTGAAGGTTTCTCAAGCAAAATTGCCATTGACTGAACAAGGAATGGTTATAAATTAGTCACCAACTATTTGATTTATGAGTGATGACTCACTAGCCTAAAACTATGTGTTCTTCACTCCATTGTATTGTATTTGTACCTCCCCCTCCATCTCCCCCCCCATCCTTTTTTTTTTTAATTGACATTGAATTTTGGTGAACATGTAAGAGGAAAAAAGTTATATAATATTGGCCAAGATTTGATTTTGATTCAGGATAGGGAACACCATTCAAGTTAATGGAAGCTACAGGGGCATATCTAAAGGCAGAATTTGCCCCTACATGATAATATAAAATTATATAGCAGAAGAAGGTGAGAAACTAAAATAAGGAATTAAGTAATTTAAAAGTAGAGGTTGCGGTTTCTATCAGAATTTGAATGTCTACAATTACAAATATATTATGCTTTTTGACAAGTCCAAAGAAAAGTGATTATTTTCCACTTGGGGAACATATTTTAGTGTCACTTAAACTTTTATGCTAAAACAAACTTCAGAAATGAGGCTTTCCTCAAAGAAATACTCAAATTACATTTTTTGTTGTTTCCCAGGAGATCTCTGAAATAAAATGTTAAAATTAATACATGGAAAGTATGTGTGCATGTAGGTGCATGTGTGTGTGTGTCAAGGAGAGGGAATTATTTTCTCAAGCAAATAAAAATGTACTTTAAAATCTTTAAATCACATTTATGAACACTAATACTTTTAATAGCCTTTACTATGGATTGGAAGAAATTTTCATTCACAAATGGATACATGAATTAAGACAAATACTCAGACATAATTAAATTTAATTGCAAGTATACAAAGAGATCTAATTCAGACATCCCTTATGCAAGTACCAAATTAACAACTACTCATCATGAAATCACCTTTAATATTTTTTGGGCCATTATATATCTTAACCACAGTGGAAATTATCAAATTAAATCTTGAGATAGATTTGAGAGATGTACTTTTTTTTTTTTTTCCTCCACTATCTTCAACATCGAATGTTCTCCAAAGTGTTTTAGAAACTGGTATTTTAGGCATATGTGGACACTGGAAATGCACATCACCAGAATGTAGCTTTGAAAGTTATACCTTGTTTTAGCAGTAAAGGGAAAGCACTGACAACAGGAAATAAGTTTCAACTTCCACTCTCAACACTAGTGAACAACACAGAATAGTCCTTCATTTAAATCAGCCACTGCTGATGGGTTTAATGTCTGAAAGGCTGGAACCTTTCTAATAGGCACATTCCTTTACTCCAGCTTGCAACACAGGAACCTTTCTGTGCACTTCAAAAGGAAGGATGAAAATTGTATTAAATTGCAGATGAGTCCAGTCTCTTCTGATGATACAGGTGACAACCCTTACAGCCAAATGTAAGGCTGCTTGACCCCATACAAACTGAACTTATTTCTCAACTCATTCAGACGTTACTGAAACAACACACTACAAAGTACGCTCTTCCTTAGGTTTTGTTTCCTCTGCTCTCAAACCATACAAGAAATGAGTAAAAAAAGGAGGGACCATGATTTTTTGTGTTTGCACAGCACCTACCACAGCTGAAGCTTTCTAATGCAAACTACAGGTCCAATTTTCATTTAAATTAATGGGAACAGGTATCCAGGATCAGCTATGAAAAATATTATCATCATTTATGCAGATTCGTTTTGACTGAATTGCTTTCTGACAGTAAAACAATAAAAATTTGTGCTACACAATTTACAGTGAATAATTCACAACAAAAAAGATGAATGAAAATTCTGTTAAAACAAAATGAATGAAAGATTAATGAAAATTCTGTTATAAGGACCAGTAAGTTAAAATAAATTTATTCTCTGGTAAAGACAGAATTTTTAGAATAACAAAATTATTTCTTAATTTCCAAATATCAAGTATGTTGTTTTTAATCTTGCAAAAGCTGAAATAATCGTCTTTTCTCTCTCTCAGGATAGAAAGCCTTAGAATCAATTATCAATACTCATCCTGACTTTCAGTACTTTGAAAGACTGTCAATCCGGCAAGTCTGGATTCCTTCTAGTTTATTTTCGTGGGATTTAACCCAGACCATTTCTAAATGTTACAAAAATTACTTTGTATGATATGTTACTTATTTTAATCAAATACATTTTTTTTCTAATTGTCACTGCTATGGCAAACTCGCAGGGGATGGTCTGACTTGTGTACATTTCTGACAGTGAAATCGGTAACAACAGCTGCTTTGTGCCAGCTAGCGCATGTACCGTACCTCTCAAGCCTTGTCATTCACATCTCCCCTAATTACCAAACATCTGCTTTCCATTTCCATTAACACTGCACTACCAGCTTGTCTAGTTTAATACCAATGACTCTTGACCTCCCCCAAGGAAGACACTTTCTGTCAAAATTCCCCCAAAAGAAGTCAGCTCTGCACACTAAATTTGTATTAAAAAAAAAAAAAAAAAAAAAAAAGAAAGAAAGAAAAGAAAAAAAAAAAAAGAAAAAAAAAAGCTTTCCCAACAGAAAAGCTTTTTGCAATCAGATAAGTAAGATTAAAAGTAACTTTGAACAAAAGCACACATCCTTTGCAAATTGTGCTTTATGTCTCCAAGAAGCTTAAGCAATATCTTTAAGCCCAGAAACATGAATATTAAGTGTAACAGACAAAGCAATGGTATACATGACAGGTTACTGCAACAGCCTATAGGTTAGGGTGACTGCATATCTGGCAAATATAGAACTATTATCTGTAATGATATCTGTCTACTTAAATAGAGACCATAATGGAAGGTCCCAACTGCCTTTATTATTTTTTTAATTATAGGTTATTATAATAGTGTTAATGTTCACTGGTTAATCCAGGATTCTAAAATTCAAAAGAATTATGACTCTATAACTTACAGCAATTCTTTTTCTTTATTCCAGGTTGTGATCTCATAAAAATTTATTCCTATTTGGAAATCAGATGGTACTTAAAATATTTAATAGCTTCATTTTGTTTTCAAGTTACAGTACACTATAAAAGTACAAGAATAAAAAAAGGTTAAAAACGTGGAAATGTCTTCTTTTAAAGTGACGGTAGAATATAACCATTGCCCTCAAAATCACAGGAAAGTCTACATTTCCTTGGCCTTGGTGACACTCTTACCCTGGGCAATGAGATACAGCTTAAGACAATGTGTTCTTTAAAATGAGGTCTACGGAAAAAAAGGCAGTCATATTGTAGGAATTCTAAAAATAAATGTAAAGAAAATCAAGCTGAGCCTCTCCCATTTTCACAACAATAATTTCTTATTTGTTTTTCCACCCCAAAGATTTCCATGCAGTTACTTCATTAACCATGAGGCAAATAACCACAATATCAAGACATGTGTTTGCCTCCGTGACCCTGTAATGGTGAAATGCTGGCAGAAGGCTCATTGCCTTTTAGATTTTCCACATGGGGAATGGACGCTCAAGAGAGCTGTGTACCACTGGAAATACAATTCTAGAATGTAGTCCCCAAGCTTGCCAGATATTAAATGCTCAAGTTCAACTTTCTTAATAAAGGGGAAGGATAAATTGCTGATGGCAAGGGAAGGAAAATCAAAAAGTAAAATCATTAGCAGGCACTAATACAACATATTTTGCTGTTTTATACCAGTAAGTATAAGAGCATTCATAGTACATGCTGCAGGGAATCTGCATTGGTATCAGCTTAGTGTCAGTGGATGCCACCATGGACAATGAAACAAGAGAGAATTAAAGACAGAGGTTTGTTTGGGGGTGGGAGTTGGATGGTTTTAGTTGTTTTTAATAAGAAAAGAAAGTGACAAGATAAAATGCTGGAAAAATGATGATAAAAACTGTGGGGTTTCAATGTATAGTACCTTCCTAATTGTCAACCTCCCTGAAGAACCTATCACAGAAAAACAGTTTAACGGAAGGAGAAAAAATCATCTTTTAATCTCAACAATAAAAGCATTCCAGCCTTTGTATCTGCTGACTTACAAAAAAGTGCTTTCTAACAACAAAAGATGGAGCAGTAATTACATAAATCTCTTCATTCTTGATGAAGACACAATGGAGTATAAGGAAATCAATAGTGTTTCTGCTGTAATTCTTGTTTTTATTATGAGCTGAAAGCAAACTTGTTAAAATTGGATTCTGCTTCTTGTGTATGTGTGCTTGTGTATGAAAAAAAATAAATAAATTAAGATCTAACAACACCAAAGCATGAACATGCAGCCTTTAAAACCTTAGAAATTATTTTCCTCCTATAATACTTACAAGACTTATGATGCTGTGAAATCTTACATTAGGAAATGGGTATTATAAGAGCAATTTAGCATTTTACATATATCTTGAAAAACTGATAGCAACATAAAAAATACAGTTTTAGTGGTTGTTCTGCAGACAGCCAAAATGCCTAAAGGTTACCAACAAAATTGAAATCCATGTATTAAGTAAACTAAATGCACCCTGAAGTCAAATGTTTCCACCTTATTTTCAATAAATTGGCTGTAATGATTTTATCCCACAACATACATTTATAATATATGCCGTTCAAGAATGAGTAATACTGTTGATTTTGGAATGAAAAGGTGGAAATTATTGCATTTAAAAATAATTAATAGATGGGTCTGCATACCTTTGAATTAAATTAAAAGAAAAATATTTCTTTTTTGTGGAGATGATTGCATTCATATCCTGTTTGGTGTGAAAAGTAGATTCCAAAAAGCTTTTAACTAATTTGTTCAATTTGTTTCAAAGCCAACATGAATAGGCTTGGTGCAAATTCAGATTCATTAAAACTTAATTAATATGCATCATTATGCAAATGAGGTTGCAGTTAATGAGTTCTTAAAAGAAGCTTTCTTTAATTAGTTCAGTTTTAATGGCATCATCATTTATCTGACTTGTTTTTAAAGCCACATGACATACAAAAAGTGACCATCCTCTACAATGTTGCAGTTTTCTGTTTTCTAATTGTGTTTCATCTTAATTCTTTAATGCTGAAAACTTTGAAAAAGTTAAATGTTTTGATGTTCAGTTCTACTGACTGTTATTTCAATTAAAAATACACTGTTTTGTTTAGACTGGAGATATGTCTCTCCTATTTTTGCCTCCTATTATCTAGTCACTGGTGTTTTTCAGTACACATACAGAAAAGGTGAGATGTAATTGTAGTAATTTTTTAACTCTGGAATGATTTAATCTATGTGTTATTAGTGGACTTTATAAGGTCTGCTACTGCCAACACATTACTAAATATGAGTGTTCACTGAGAAGTAATACTACAAGGAGAATCAGAGGATAAATGTTGGTGTGAAACTAAACAGGTTAAACAAGTACCTTGGGAACAGAAAAGACAAAAGCAATGCAGTTACACATTTCTATAGTTTCAAATCTGGAAGCTTCAGAAATATAATAAGTTTTAAAACATCTTTAAATCTACAAAATATTGTGCTACATAATTACAATTATGTTTTGACAAGCTTTCTTCAGAACGTAAGTTCTGTGAGGGGAAAAATTATAACTCTATTACAAAGGTGTCACTTGCAATACAACAGAGGGAATGATTCTTAAGAGTGTGAGATAAGCAGCATCTCTGCAACGATATAGTCTGACCGCCTGCATATGCTGCCCATAAACAATCACAAGATTTCTGTGCTTTACAACCTTTACAACAGGTTTTGGGTTAAAAAAATAAAAAAAAATAAATAAAAATAAGGCTCTCAGTGACAATAAACTCTGGGGCAGGTTCTTGAAACATACATAATCCAGTGGCATGCTGGCCTACAGCTAAGAATATGAGGTAGTTGTAACTGGAACATTTGAAGCTGATTCTAAAAATATACATCTACAGTTTGCATGTGTTTACAACTCAGGCCCTGACAGACAGACAGATAGGTTGTATCAATAACAATTACCAAGTAAGAGTTTTGAATGCTGTTATATTTTATTTATTCATGTCTGAAATAGAATGGACTTGTGTCAACACAAAGACTCAACACAAAGACTCAACATTTCCAGTGAGCACTGGATACAGCTGTTGGCATACTACGTATTAAAGGAAAATAGTGTTCTACATGCCTGCACTTATCTGTTCAAATCTATAGAGATATTTGCATGAGCAAGGACAGTTTACCTTACTTCATACTTGATGGATCAGGCATTTAATGGATAATTCTTCTTTCCATCATCATTAGTTACTGACTGCTGACTTACAGTAAGAGGACAGTTACTTTCCTAATACCCTGTCAGTGGTGGTCTTTTTTCCAGGCTGCTCTTCATCCAAAAGGAGATCACTATAGAAGTTGAAGAGATGGAACAATAGGCAATTGATGCCTAGGTCATTTGGCTTCACTATATGCAGCACAGAAAAAATATAACTTTAAGAGAAGTTTTAATATGGAAGGATGAGCCTAGTGAGATCGCATCACGCAAAGGAGGCCACCTGGGAAAAGACATGGAGGTGACTACAGAATTTTAGTAGAAGATGGAGTAAAAGAAAGGGGAGAATATGAGATCTGGGCAGTGAGGAAGAAAATGACTTTTCACATACTGAGTCAGATAAAACATTAACAGTATGGGGCACCTGAATATCATTAGCAAGCACTTTCAAAGTGTTTGGAATTCAAGTAACTTCAGCAACTAAAGAGAACTGAGAAAGAGAACTGAGAAACTGTTACAGCACAGGCCAGAAATTTCAGTCCTTTGATATTTTAACAGGCTTTCGAAATACAGCAAATGGAAATCAGTATAACAGTTCCAGCTTTCCATCACGTTTGGACTTCTCTTGGAGAGCAGCAGCTATGTTTTGGCTGCAATTCTCAGACGTCTGAACAGGTCCATCAGAAAAGCCCAAGACAGATCTACTCTATCATCTATGAGAAGACTGCTGTGACCTTTTCTCTGCCATCCACGCTTCATCTATACCTACCTTCATATTGGTCAAATTCTCTTTAGAAACCTCTCCACCAGTTATCGTCAGCCATTTTAAAGCCACAAAAATCTTACCCAAACATTTTGTGATCTAAATTGATACAGAACATGATTTATACATGTTCAGTGTTCCTCATCTGCTTGGATGGGAAGTTTCAGCTATTCAGACCATAGCTGAGAGTGATTCACTCCACCTCTTTGCGTGGAAGTAGATGAAATCCCTAGTGCAGGCATGAGAGAAGTCAAAGAGTTTAGTCTTGCCTACCATAATGTCTTCCATCTGATAAGAAAGTAGGGGGTAAAATCTGGGAACTTTGGCACCAGGAAGAACAGAGGATTCCTACTCTAGTGAGAGGTGTCTCTGCCCATGGCAGTAGGGATTAGAATTAGATGATCTTTAAGGTCCCTTGCAACCCAAAGCATTCTGTGATTCTATGAAAAGAAAATAAATAAATAAATAAATCTGGTGGACAAAATCCAAGAATTTCCAGGTAACAACTGCTACACAAAGCACCTATACATTCCCACAATTGCAAACTTTTTTGTGTTTTTTTTTTTTAATAATCAATTGACAAACACTGATATTAAATAACAAACATTTTGACAGGGCAAATTCCCCCTCTCTCTTTTGTTCCTTTTCTGATAATAAATATTACAACTAATTAACATTATTTCTATAAGAGGAACAGAGTTCTTCCACCCACGAGTTGTTCTATCATTTGACGCCAGGGTCAAACATCTAAAATGTCACACTATCATCATTAAATTGATGTTTTAATCCTCCTTAATACATGACAGAAATGAGCTGTCAATTACAAGAGGAATATTGACATTTTATTCCTGACATCAGTTTCAATGGAAGGAATAAAACATCAATTAAACAACAACTATATACCAAGGTATGACATGTTATATATTTGACATACAGTATAACAATATTTTTATATATATATATATATATAATTTCTCACTAATAGTAAGGAGAATGAGAGTTTATTAAGAACATCAATTACCTCTTACCTCAATACTTTATCTTTGTACATCTTAATACTCTAGTGGGAGTTATGGTCCAAAGACACACCAGCTTCTTAAGTTAGGAATGGAGGAAAAACAAATGGGAAATGTTAGGGGAAGCAGTGACCAATTTCTGAACTTGGTTCTGGACAGTTCCAAGAAGCATTGAAGTCTTTCTGAATGAACAGAGACAGAAGAAAAAAAATACAAGTAGAGACTAAAATAGGAAGACTAGTTTTAGGAAATTTACTTCCATTTGCCAGTGCTTCCTCTTTGATCATGACTTCTTTTAAATTTCAGGATGTCTCTATCTACATTCACACATTCAGGAAACGTTTCCTCAGATGCAAGGAAAAAGCTGTACCAGCAAATCACATAATTCCAGGGGATTCATCTACAGTGGTTTCCCAGCAGAGCACTGAGAAAGGAGTTTGCCATTAGTACCAGCTGTGTGTATACCACACAATCACTCTTTGGTGACTGCAGGGAAAAGACAAGTATTGGTTGAACTTAGCTGTATCTTCCATTTTAGAGACACCAAATAGCTATAATGTGTCAGGTCCTTCACAATTTCCAATGCCAGCTCTTTGTGAGAAAACTTCCTCACATTAGTCTTGAGTGACTTCTTGTGGGATTGACCATAGAAAGAGAAAATCTATTCTATAGGTAGTATTGCCACATCCTCTCCAGTTCTCCCAAATCAATATTAGAAGGTTGGGCTTGTTTTTGTTTATTTATTTATTTATTTTTCTGATATTAAGATAAGAGGGATTTCAAAGGATGGACTTCTATTTTAATAGGGTAAAAAGCTTTAGAACTCATTTTCATTTGCATTCACAATTTTACCATTAACTTTCACTAAGACCAGGACTAGGCCTGATATTTAAGCATCATATAAAGGCATCTCCCAAAACTTGAGATTCTTTAATAACTTTTTTTTTTTCCTTTAACAATGGACAATAATAAGAAAAATTCCAGCATCATACCTAAGTTTGAATAGAAGGTGTCAGCAGGACATTCTTATGAAATCTAACACCTTGTAAACTGAATTCAGTAGCACACAGCCAATAGACTAAGTTCTGTACTCAGATAAGCACATTCCACACTGGTTGAGTTATATTTATATTTAGGTAAAAGCTTCATTATTGTCCTAATTGTCATAAGGTGTGAGAAAACTTTAATCTGAACTAGAATTAGTTACTAGACTGATTCTATTTGTAATGTTTATCTAATTTGTAGCTGTTATTTCTCTCAAACTTGCCTTGGCAGGCTAGTGAACAACAGAAAAATACATTTTTATTTATGAATACACAAGAAAACTTTGTTTGTCTAGTTGTAAAACACTGTAAGGGGTAAGCAGTAAATAGGAAAGAGAACATAAAACTGATGAGCACTTACCCTCTATTCCCTACTGATGCTTCTACTTAGCCCTGCTTAGCATTTCAATCTATATAAAGTCAATGGGCCATATAACCTTCTTCTATATACACTAACCAATTAACATTATTCTTTAATAGGAAGAAGTTTAGGGGATTCTTTTTTCCAGTTTGATTCAAAGTAACATTGTTACTAAAGAACAATGCAGATGGGTGCAAGATGCATGTATTCTATGAAGACAATTGATTACAGTATATCTAAATTACTGAAAATATCAATTTATTTTGAATAATAGAGCCATTTAAGCAATGATTTCTTAATACTACGTAAAAGATTAAGATTACAGTTACAGTGTAATATTACACTTACAGAACTTCTTAGGTAACTATTAATTTAAACATTTTTAAAAAGATATAAAGAGATAAAGTTAATGGGAGTTAAGATTTTTAAAATTACCTTGCTTTTTTGTTTTTGTGTTTTTTTTTTTTTTTTATGGGTAATGAAAATAAATTTATCAACTCCACTTTTTTTCAAATGTTGTTTATAACTCATTTCACTTGCAGTTCAAGCACTAAAAGTAGTGCCTGTTGCTTGCAAACTCTTCAAAGGATTAGGCAGTTCTGGTGATGAGGTCATGTTTAGGGATTGTTGGGATTATTGTTGTTTTGTTTGTTTTGCTTCCAAGTGTCTAAGACAGTCTATGTGGGATTACTTTTGGGGAGTTTCTCTTCTTGGTAGTCTAGATTTGGTGATTTTCATCCATATAACCTTTTCAATATTCTTTTCATCCTGCTGCTTCAATATGATAGTAAGATTATTTGAAAATCTGTCATCAGTATCACCAAAAAAACAAGTTTGATTCAAAGTAACTATCACCTAAGCCAAAGTTACGTCATCTTGGCTCATTCCACTATCATTTCTTCAATCGTTCTTTTGAAGATATTATCGTGGATGCTGTCGGGTACACCATCCCAAAGAAGAAAAAGGCCTTAACAGCGTGAGAATAGTCCAGTGTCTTGCAGATCTCAAGACACGCCACATGTTTCTAAAGTGTTTCTAGAACCTCATTTCATAGCAGATGGAAGCTGACCTGAATCTGAGCTTCAGAAGCAAACATACATGCTTCTCAAGATTCTTCTCCAGGTTTCTTCCCATCTGTTTTTACCTTTAAAACACTAAATAGTATATGTAGCAACATAAAATAGGTGAGATTTCTTCTCATATGAAGAAGATGGCGTGTGAAAAGTGCTCTGGCCATCTCACTGGTGTCTCATGTACAACATGAGCAGCAGCACTGATCATCACTCACAGGCTTAAGAAGCATCACATGTACTATGTGCTACTATGGAGTGGGAGAGACTACAATTATAATTTAGGCTTGATGAAAGTTGTTACATTGAAAAGGTGGGAAAATGACAAATAAGTTTTAGTAAGACATCAGAATTGCCCAGTATATTTAATTCTGACCAGTAAATCAAGAATAGAGAATCGAGACAACTTCTGAACAGTTAGTAAAGAGGAGAGCCCTGAAGGTCAACAAGGACATAATTTACCTGATTAGTAATGCTGCAGAACCCAGGCTGTCCAACATTTCCTTTGAAAGCAGCAGCAAAGAATCTGGATTTAGATAGAGAATGTAACTAAGAAGAAAGCTATTTCAGATTTAATTCTGATCAGCTATGATTAAAAAATTTGAATGTGAAAACTAATTTGAAAGTTACTGTGAGAAGACTGTAATTTGAAAAACATGAAAGACAGTAAATACTAATATGGTAACGGAACTCACAAAGAAAAATCCAGCAAACTTGGAAAATTAGAGGCTAAAATTCAATGGAAATATGATCTAAATAAATTACTACAGAAAAGCAAACAAATAATTGAAAAACTACTAATTCAATACTTGGGACACTGTCCCTAAGGAGCTTTTTCAAAATCCTACAATATTTAAAATTTAATAGTTTAACATTAATAGTTTGGGTGATACAATAAAGGATAAATTTATAAGATCTGAGAAGGACAGTAAGAAGGAGCTTAAAAGTTGAACAACCTAAATAAATTAGAAGAATGGTCTGAAAACAGAAAGAGGAAGGAACATGATGAAAATCTTCCCATTTATAAAAGATTATTATAAAGACAGGAAGCAAGACCACTTCTTAACTATTGAGGACAAAATAGATCAGTAAATTTGCAGAAAATAAGTTTTTTTAGATATTAAAAACATCTCTATGTGTAAGAGTTTAAAAATGAAACAAGTTATCCATGCTAAGAATTGTCTTGAAGGTCAGATAAACACTTATCAAGGATGATTTTAACAGAAGTGAGTGGATCATGTTAACTAATAAGGTAACTCTCAGTTGCCCAAAGTGCAACTTTCCCTGTACATTTCCTATAAACATTTTTCTCTTAGAAATGAGGCTTCCTTCATTTTTCTTCCCATACACACACTTTTTTTTTTTTTTTTCCCATTTGAAGGCTCTTCTAGAATCTAATTATTTTAATGGTTCAGAAACTTGTTCTCCCTTCCACTTTACATTTCACCATTAGCTATTAAGCCAAAGCTAGCTTCTCTCTTAGGCAGTTCTTTTTCTTCTACATTTCTTACTGGTGATTCACTCTAAATGTAAAAATATATAGGAAATATAACCACACCAGAATCTTTTCCAGTCAGTCCAAAAAGAAGTATAAATCTGAAAGAGAACTCTAACAATGAAAAATATCAAGACCCTAAAAGATATACAAGTTTTGTAATTTTGACCACCAAACTATTGAGCATCAGTTTTGAAATTCCAGATGGTTTCTCAGCTTTCTCTTCATCTATGATTTATGTCAGAGCTACCTCAATCACTATTGTTCACTAATGAACTGTGGTTCAGATTTTTCTTTATAGTTTTGTTTGTTTTCATATAGGCAAGAGACTGTTTGCAGCTAATTATTTAATTTTTCTGGTAGCTGAAGTTACACCTCAGTAATCTATTGAAATAAGAAAAGTCTGTTTTACTTTTCTTCACATGTTCTTAATGGACCATATCAGCAGACTTAATCATAAGAAAACTCCACGGTCATATTCAAAATAAAATCTTCCCTTGTGATTAAAACCTCACCAGTGCTACAGCACTAAATTTTCATGGTAGCATGTACCATTTTTCTGCCATAAATTCCCCTCTTTTTTACTGATGTTCTAATATGTGATCTTGGGAACATCCCTTAACCTTTCTGAACTATTTCCATTTCAGATTGTTGGCCTGGTCAATTAACATGCTCTCAAAGCATAGATGGACTTCACTCTATATATACGTGCATATATATATAAAAATCAACATCTAGAGTAATAAGTCTTCAGTTTTTGTTAACACTTTTACCTACAATTGCATCGTAAATAATAGTTTACTGACACTCATTACAAACTTGCCATCATCTGGTTTGATTAATAAGAGGAAACCTGACAATGTGAGAGGACCAAACAGTTTTGATATTGAAGATTTATGATTCATTTTCAGGCCTAATAAAAGTATATTATCATATACTTTTAATATTAACTGTTCACTATTTACATTACACACTGTAAAGATTGTAAACCAGTCAAACTCAAATGTAATTTCTCTGAACATGGACCACTGAATCTGACAATGAATATATATATATTCAATATATTCAATAAATATATAGAATATATATATATATTCATATATATATATGAATACAGAAAAATTGGGCTTGGAAGTAGGGGATAACTACTACGCAGCCTTGCATATGGGAGAATAGGAAGTCTATTCTTTCCACTATAACCCCAAAATTTCAGATCTCTGTTATAACACAAAAGTAAAAGGAAGATCAATGGAATTAAAAAACAACAAATTTTGAACTGGTAACTGCAACTCTATGCCAGAAAATAATAACCCTCTTTCCCCTGAAAACACGAGTTTGGCAGGATTAAAATAAGTTAATTATAAACGTACATGGATAGAAATATACTTAATATCAGATAAAATATTCACTATCCAATTAAAACAATCAGTATACTCCATCAGACTTCTGGATATGAATCAACTGGAAGGCCTTGTTTAAAGTGTAACGCTGGTATGCCTCAGTAAACGTGAGCCAATTAGCAGATTATACACGTTGGCGGAGACAAAGACATGACTAGTTTAGCATGTCCTGAAGGGAAAGTTCAACTTAGGTTTCTTGTTCTCTAAACACACAATTTATGTTGCTGTCTACACAAGGCCTAACAAATTTTGGATTCCACTACTGTACTGGATTTCCTTAGAACCTCCACTGATGCAGCTGCTGTCATTTAGAGAGAGGATATTGGACCAGCAAGATTTAGAAATACCCAGCCTGGCATCCTGGGTATCAAATCTACAGGACAGCTGCTTAGATGAAGTCCAGGATTCGAGCCAGTCCCATCCAGCGTGACAATTTTTTTCCAAAAGAACTAACAGTGAGTGCTCAGTCACAAACAGCAAATCACTCTCTTCCTGTTACAAGCCAAGTTTGGGATGTTCTTCTGAACCTCCACGGTTCTTCCGCAAAAACATTTCTATTTCCTAAGGTGCATCAGTCTTGGGGGGCCATCACTTAATGGATCAATTTTCTCCCTGAATCATATGGAAATATGCAGTGTCAAAATCACTTTTACTCAACAGTAACCATGGTTTAAGCCACATGGTATTCCCACAGTATAAGAAATTGTATATATTTTCACTTGCAAGCTTTTCCTGTGAATAAGATTTATTTTTAAAAGAAAGAGAGCGTGTATGAGTCAAAAGGCTCATTTACAAGGCTGTCATGGAGACAGCATTTTTAAATAACCACAGCTACATCAAATGATAATCATCAAACCAAATAAACTAAATGCCAAAATACTCTGAAACCTAAAAATAAGAGCCAGGTCTAAATTACTCTAATTTCTATGGCTTTACAACATTTCAAAAGGTAAGTCACGTTCTGAGTGTATGCTTTTTGTTTTTCATTCTTGAAGAGCAGTGAAGTGGTTTGTGAATCAGGCTTTTAAGACATTTGGCTGTAGCAAAATTGTAATAAAAAATGCATAATATGTACTTAAGAAGGAAAGTAACACCTCTGCCATAAATTGGCTCTTTGAAATATTTAAATTAAAAAGACTAAAGCATACTATGCTTGAATAAAACAGAATTAAACAGCACGTAACTTAGATACATGGGTTTCCTCACAGGGATAAATTTAAAATTGGGATTGCTCAAGGAAAGGAAACTTTTTTCAAAACAATATCAACATTGTTAGCAGGATTTTCTCCAATTCAGACTTGCTTTTGTCATTGTCTGGGCAATCTTCCATTCCACTGTAATTCATGTGAATTATCATTAACAATGAAAAAATTACTCATTTACTTACATTCCCTTTTGAATAGTGAGGGAATTTCACTGAAAATAAATAAATAAATAAATAAATAAATAAATAAATAAATAAATAAATAAGCCTCCTTTAATGAACAGCAAAGTATATCTCCATAGCTTAATGCCTTGTTCTACTCTCCAGACACAAAACCTTGAAGTCCTTATACTTGGTTCCCACTCGGGCATAATTCTCACTCAAGTAAACTGGCATTTTGCCTGAATAAAATGAGTAACATGATAGGAATTCAGCCATGAGACTGTATCAGTTTATTGCAATATTTCCCCATAGACCACAAGCAAAACTGTACTCTAGATGACAGAAGAAGGCTGCCCAGCACACATATGCAGCTACTGGAATTCTGCCAGTCGGGCAATATCCATTGTATTTCTCTAGCATGGAGAGAGAAACATACTGAGAGGCAACCAAAGCAGAAGTCTAGGACAGAGTTAGTTCTGCAGACAAGGGCATGTTTCTTTCTAAGTTCCATTTTAATATATTTGGGGGAGGCTGCAGAGAAGAGACATACCCCAAGTTCCTACTACTGCATCTAACTTCCAGTTACCAATTAATTCCAACATTGAAATATGTTTCTGCTCTCCAAAGAGACAATATGTTCTTTTACATTTTTTTCTGCCTCATCTGGAGTTCAAATGGACTGTGGTTATAGATCAGGTTATAATATAAATTATACATAAATGAATGCAAATTCAGATTGCCCAGAATGCACTATTCAGAAGTGGAAACAATAATGTAAAGTAAAAATAGCTGAAAGTAAGTATATTCCCCCCTTCTACATGCATGTGCCTCTCTTCTCTCTTAAGGAGTTTGTCTGTTCCATTCAGTGACTTTTATGTAGAACCCCTGCATGTTTTGTTTTGAATTCTTCTGTATTTGTCTCAGTTTAGCCTCTTGGAACCTGTGGTTATTAGTACATTACCAAGGAAAGTCCGGATCTAAAATGAGAACCACCTCAATGGGCTATAAATACAAACCAATTAACTTCAACAGTGAATTTATTACAAAATGCACCAACCCTCTTGTTACTTATTGACTAATACTTCAGAGGAAAAGTGTATATCAGTAAATATATATTTATTATTGCATTCATTCTGCTTATGTGTATATATATCACATACACAAACAGAATTATTAATAGCCTTCTCTCTTCATTCTCTTTATTTTCAGTGGATAATAAAAACACAGTATTCATCCCATACATCTTTTTGTTGTTGTTGTTGTTCAAAATCACTTCAGTGTGTATATGACTCTGAGAATCTCCTGAAAAAAAGGCAATATTTATTAACTATCCAATTAAATGCATGCATTATATAGTTTCTGTTCATGACATGGTAGTAAAGAGTCTTTCAGCACTTCCCGTACAAATTCTGCTTTCAGAGGTTTATAATTAAAGTGTAAAATTGGCCTCTTCCACAATAAAGTTTCAACTTGAGGAAAAAGGTATGAAGATCTACTTTCAGCAAGAACTGGGTTTGGCTGTCCAACACATGGAAGTTAAACACGGAATCAATTTTCATTAGCAGACAATGGAATTCAGAATGTATCAGACTTTCTTTCCTTTACTTTTTTTAAAGTCAGATGGCGAGATACTTATGCAGCTTGAATCTTCAAACCTCTGAACTCAACACTTCTGAACACCAGCTTCTACATGGATTTCATGTGAGCTGCAAGCAAAACTTATGTAGTCAAAAATCAAAAAAACACAAAATAACACACCTCAAAATAACAAAAATCAAAATAACAAGCTATACAAGCTTGTTTCTCTTCCTAAACAAAGATGCTAAGCAAAGGTTTTATGTTTAAAAATTGCAACTTATATAGTCACTACAAGCTCAATGATGACTAGATAACTCTTCACAGAGCAGCAGGTACTCTTTTGGCTGAGCTGTTTTCACCTGGCTGCACTGCAAATGTATGTAGCCATTATTGCTCCTCCTCAGTTTGGTCTCTCTCTACACCAAATCCTCCAGCTGAAACAGGAAGAGAAGTAAGCTACTTGTATAATAAGTAAAAATAAAGTCTGAATTGTCATGCTGGTCATTGGTTTCATGACCAGCCATAGATGGGAATATCTCTGGTGTGTTTGTAGTGCCAGTTATTCAAATTATCCAGGCACAAATGTAGATCTAACTCCTCAGTCTTACATTTTTCTTGTTGTTCAAGCAGACAATAGTCCAAGGAAAGAATTTAAACCTAGTTATTATAAACTGCACTGTATAAGAATAAAAGAATACAGCTATGCTGAAGGACCTGCACCTTGCAATAGATTTTTACATTGCAGATAAAAACGATGCAAAAGCCAGGATATATACTGGCCTGCACAGGCACACATTCTTTCCAAATATTGGAAACTTATATTGACACCTATTCCTCAAACAGCATGGTCACAGAAAAACTTTTCTGAGCTTTCAGATGTTAAACAATTACTTGTTAGGAAGCCTAGGAAGACTCTGGATTTCACTGGCAGCCCCAACTAAGAGTGGCCTTAGTGCATCAGAGCAGAGCAGTTTAAAAACAAAGCAAAACGTATTTGTGTGAGATGCAGTTTGGCTGCAAGACATGACCTGAGAATGGGTTTCAGACCTCTGAGAAGAATCACAATACTACCATAAAATATTTCTCTATCACCTTTTACTACCCATTGCCTGCCTCTGTCCATAGTTTCTTCTTAGGAAATTTCTCAAGAAAAAAGGTATCTCACTCAGGGAGGCCTACATTTTAAAGAGTATTTCAGCACAGCTGCCTTTGTTTCATCTCCTCTGTTGTTTTTTTTTCCATTCTGGTAAAGTAGTACAAACAACAACAACAACAACAAAAAACTGCTGAGCTAGCACAGAGACTGATGAAATAAGAGCCTAGAAGTAAATCACTTCTGTACCATAGTCTAACCTAGATCACCTAAGAGGCACCACTTTAGCAGCTTGAGGCTGTACTATAATCTGATAAACTGTCATCACACCGCATACTCCAACATTTCCCTCACTGGGCTCTTTCTGTCTTTGGTACCATCTGGCTTGCAAAGCCGTCCTCAGAAGTCCTCGTTCTATAAAGATGACTGTGGAGATACCTTTTTCCCAAAGAAATGGAGATTTTAGGAGCTTATAGAGTCATTCCAGATGCTGTAACAGGACAGAGTACCTTCAGAATTTCTCCCTGAATGCCTTGTCCTCTATGTTGCACACCTGTGTGATTTAATGTCAGCTCTCTAACTCTGGAGCTGCTTTTGTTTGACCCATGGCTGCTGGACTCAAATCACTAACTATTGCACCTCAGTTTATGTTAAAACAGCACTAATCCCTAGCCCTCAGAATCCATACAGAAAGCTTAGAAGTGGGAATTTCACCTTTTCCAAAAAGCAGAGAAAAATGAAAAGAGTTTCAAGAGTATAGTTTAGTCTAAGACTCTGAATTTTGAGTCAGATTCTTGATTTTTGAAAATGCCTGGACTTGGCAACTCTATCTAGCCAACTCTACAAGTATGGCTACACCACAGCACAGCTGGAATAAACACAGATGACCTCTCCCTCAAATTTGCCAGCATAACCACACGTGTAGCTGTAGCTGCCCTCTAATTCATCTGATGTCAACATGATGGGGAATAGGGCCTTTCAGGTGAAGCTGATTTTAACTAAAATAGGTTAGTCAGTGGACTAAAGAAGTATTAAGTTCTCTTCTTGGAGCTAGAGCAAACACATAGAGGTGAGGCAGAGGCGCTGCTCTATTCAGCCAGCTCAGCTCTGTTCAGAACAAGATGCTAAAGACCACTAACTTCTTTTAAGACAAGACCCACTAGGAGAAGAAAAAGTGATTTCAATAATCAAACCAGGTAGCTTTGACATTGAAAACCTTTTACATGACAAATTTTGTCATAACTTGAGACAAAGTTTTTAATTTTAGTAGTTATTTTTATTTTTAATTATTAATGTTATATTATAGCATCAGGAACTGCTATTGTAACTGCTACTGTAACTCCTGTTGCAATTACAAACTAACATCTTGGAAAGTATTTTTATGCTTTCAGCTGTCACAAACAATGAAAAGATTGTTCTAAAAGATATGCCCACTCATATTTTTTATCCAGGCCCTTGTTACAGTTAATATTACTTCAACATTAAAGACAGATTTGACAATGGGATTCTATGTTGTGACTTTAAAAAGAAATTTGAAAGGATGTATGTGAGCAAAACTGATCTTATAAATGTAAATAAAAAGAAAAAAACTTCATCCAAATTTTCAAATTATTGTCCTTCAGCACAGATCCACTCAGCAAGAAAGAGCATAACTAAGAGTCACTTATAAATTTGATTTTTTCAGTGTACCTGGCTTCTTCAACACCCTTCGTATTGTGTGACTAACATGTCCAGCTCAGATTTCAAGCACTTGACCAATGATCCAGCACAGTTTTTCTGTCACTTTTGGAATTTCTCACCAGCATTATTATGGTCAGAATCCCAGTTTAGTACTACAGAAATAAATATCAGCACTTTGGAACTTGAAGACTAGGAAGGAGAGGGGGTAGGAAAAAAAAAAAAAAAAAAAAAAAAAAAAAAAAAAAAAACAGTAATTCCAAGTTAAAAATGCATTAAAAATAGTGCTTTGAAAAAGTATAACTGTGTAAGTAGAGTAAATTGATTGACTGTGTTAACTTCTTTACTACTGAAAGATGTTTTCACTGTGGAGCTTTATATAGAGTAGTAGCAGGCTGGCCCACAGCTGCTCATCCAGCAGTCTGGAAAACATGTTTTCCATGGAGTTTGCCACCTTGAACCACTTTATTCCTAAAAATCCAAAAGATTTGTTATATCGGGGCTTTCAAAACATTTTTTGCCAGAAGTGTTAATGTGTGTCATTAAAGCTGCCAAGCTGCACATAGCATACAGAGACTCTCAATGGAGTTTATAGAATCTGACACAAGAATGTTAAAGAAAACAGAGCACATATATGGAGAGTGACAGCTGATTATTTATTTTTACATATTTTTTGAAGTATCAATAAATCCATCTGAAACTTCATGGGCTTGAGATGTTATAAGAATAGCAAACCACAAATTATAATTTAGTTGTATTTGCCTTCTACATACAAAGAGTTTCCTCCCAGCCCCCAAATAACTGTAAACAGAATACATGTCCAATACGAACATTTAATAATCAAACAAACTTTAGCTTCCTGGAAGACCTAGAAAGGTGTTATCAAAAGAAAATTATGAAGTAATACCCACCTCACCAAACATTCAGAACTATTTAAGAACCATGTCTAGCTTAATAGTTCATCAGGATAATTAAAAAAATAACGTGTCTGATCCACCACAGAGTTTATGCACCTGCAATTTGTTGCTGAGCTTGCAAATCCTGCCTCAATCCTGCCTTTATGCCTGTGAAACACAAAGCGTCAAGTTCAGGGACACCTATAGCCACAATTAGATGTGAGGCTAGTGATTTAAGACAAGACATCAAACAAATCTAGTTGTAAAATCTTTCAAAAAATTAATCGTTTCAATTTAACTGTTCCTTATAGAGAAATAGTTTCTCTATTCTATAGAGAAATATTCAGAACAGGAACTTTGGTCACTGCTGCATCTTATGGAAATTCATCTGCATTTGGTCAAGTACTAAGCCTTTAACATAACTGCATGTTGTACTTGCTCAACAAGGAACTATGCAGAGTTCTGCATCTCTTCTAATGCCTTGACCACAGGACCTCTAAAGATTTTTTCAGCCCTGGAGTCAAGCTAGTCTTACAAGAGACTGCAAGCACCAGCTACGAGCCCAAAGTACACTGATGGGAATTTATGTCTGCCTATTTTGCTTTAGCCAAGATCCTTGGAATCCATGCCAATTACCTCTGAGGATGGGGTAAAAACATGCCCAAGGTCACAACCACTAGTGCAGGGGAAGAGAAAATGCTGCTGCTGAGGGCAGCCCTTCTTCCTCACCATTCTCTCCCCTCTAGCAGCAATAAGTGTGACTGTCCTCAGTTCTCATCCCAGCCCTGCCTCTTACTCCACCTGACACAAGAAAAAAAAAAAAAAGAGAAAGAAAAAAAAAGAAAGAAAGAAAGAAAAAAAAACAGCTGGGTTTTATCTTTATCACTTTAAATTTTGCCTACCAAATTAAAGTCTTGAGGCAGCTACAAACACAAAGCTGGCTCCAGGTCTGTCTCTCCCTGCTGTGTTCTTAACAGACAACAGCATGCCTTGCAGCCTGTAGAACAACTCAAATACAGTTGAGTCGAGTACAGTTTGATCAAAAGCTGAACCTATTGCAACAGCAAGAAGAAGGATCTACGAAATAACCCAGTATTAGATAAAAATTGAGACTGGAGGCTGCAAAGGGGGGAGAAGAAAATAAGGAATAGGTTCAAATAAGGTGTAGGGTCTTTTCTTGGGATATTTTGAAGCCATTCCTCACCTCCATAATAATTTGTGCTTGGAATGCCAAAGGAAACAAGGAGTGGATTTCTGTTACAAGGATGTTATGGCATCTCAGCCCAAAGCTGAAATGAAAAATCTCTCTGCTCATCTGCAGCGTAAAGTCACCAGAGACCTTTCCAATCACCTTACCTACCCTCAGTGCATAGAGTTCTCAGTTTTCAAATCCCCAAATCTCTCCTATCTGCATGGCTCAATGCCCATCTTAAACTGAGATCTGCAAGTAAGGTGCGCCCTGCAGAAATCTTCTAGTAGGCTAGAACTAGCATGTTAACTGGGCAATGTAAGGATATATTTTGTGATAACCCACTGTCTAATCAGAGAATACAGGTCTCCAGGCTCCCCAACATAGTGTCATCTCAGAGCACAAAATTCCATACAAAAATAAATATATTGAAAAGAAAATCTGTATTAATTAGTGACAGGCTAGAATGAAAAGATTTCTTCTTTATTAAAAAAAAAAAGTTGCTATATATTACATCCCCTTAGAGCTTGGCATTTAAAATATAGTTTTCTTTGTTTCCAATAACATCTCAACCACAATTACTTAATAAATTATAAATCACAATGTAGTTTTTATGTAAATGCATTTTTGTGTTCAAGCACAGGATTAATGTTTGTGTATGCAAATGAACAAAGGATATGTTCAAAGAGGTCGTGGTTCAAATCACTGCAAACTTTAAAATGCTTAACTGTGTTAATGGCTGAATATGACACTGTTCTCCTTCTTTTTTCCCCCATAACAATTAATAACTTGTTTTAAATGTACCTGTTGCTAATACCTAATTTCTGTTTAGCATGGCTTCATGGAAAATATGGTCATGTGTCAGTGTATAGTTCCTGCTTGATGTTGCATATAATTCTTATAATATTCTGAATGGCATGTGCTAATTATTTAGCACAATAGCTCATCTTATGGAGCTGTAAGGCTGTAAAAGAAGGGTGGTAATTACTTTGGATGGAATGTCTTTTTTTTTTTTTTTTTGTAAAAAACAAAGTGTGGAAGACAAAAATTAAATTTAAAAAAATAATGATAAAATAAAATGTAGATAAAAAGATTGACTACCAGCCTAGGAGCACCAGAAGGGTTAATATCTTGAAGTTTTTATTATCTGTAAGTCAAGATCTGAAGCTTCTAATGCAGATAGTAGAGCGCATAGAAATGTGCAGCAGTTACCATGTGGCCAGATTCTGTTCTTCTGTGACTTCCCACATGGCTGACAGTAAGTTCTTAACCTACCTCTCTCTTAAAACTTAATTATAAGAGCTCACCTATATACTTTATGCAGAGGAGACAGGTCTCTGACATGCTTACAGAAGTTTCAAAAATCCACACACAAAAATCAACTCAAACTGACAGAGAAGTGAAAAAATCACACAAATGAAAGCAACCAAGAAGCCAGGTTCACAATGTATATATACATTGGACCTAGATTTTAAATAAAATAAAATAAAATAAAATACTGTATATGGAGTTAATTGAAATAATTTAAAATAATAAAAAAAATATCAGTTCTTATGTTTTAGAATATGATGTCTCAGGGTTTTGAGTGTCATAACTGCTGCAGGCTAAAATAAAAGAACGAAATACTCAAAACCTCATTTAGACAAAGATGAGTTCATGAGTAAAGAGATTGAGACAAATTGGATGGAATATGTACAATTTATGGGTTTGGTTCTGCCCGGGACTATTGGTCCTACTACTTTAGTCACAAGATCTTGTCAGAAAGGTCACAGAGGTTGGACATGCGATCAGAATCAAGCAGATCAATGAAACATATGTGGGATACAAAAATAGACACTAAACAGAACAGCACAAGGAGACTTTCTCAACCCACATAGAGAAAAGACATATTATATTTTGAAAACTCATTAATTGTGTGGAGAGAATAATGAATAAAATCACATGAATACTCATTTAAATCTAGATATAAACACCCTGCAGACCCTTCTCATAGTTCTCATAGAATCAAGATTTATTAGCTTGAATGTTCAGGGACAGTGAATCTTCAGCTTTTATATATTCAGCTAGATACAATTTAAAAGCTTTACTTTCCAAAATCCTTACACTGGGAAGCTGATTGAAAGGTTTCCACTTATCCTGCTAAAGTACAAACAAGGCCATGAAAATTGCATCACCAGTCAAAACTAAGCTATAAATTTTACATTTTTTGTGTATTAGGGATTAGTTGCAAGCTTAAGGTTAAAAGAAAAGAGGTGTGGACTGCTCAGAAAAAGTTGCTTTCATGAATTTCTAAGAGCGGAATAAATGTTGAAAAAATTGCAGTTTGCTCGTGAATATTTGTGTAAAGAAACTAGTGAAATCTACTGAATAGATTATTCTCCAGGTTGTTATCTGAGCTCTGTAATTGCATTTTAAATATCAATACAGTCCACAGAGAGGTCAGAAAGTCAATATTTAAATTGAAAAGGATAAACTAATATTACCTTAAACTGTTCTTTATCATCTTTGAGGTAGGATTCAAGACAGGAGGTTTCAGCTTAAGCTGAAATTTTACAGAACATTTGTGAATGACTGATATATAGTTCACATCTAACTGTGCTGAACATACATCTGCAGTGGGCTTCCTGCTTCCACTGATGATGTGAACAGTAAAATTGCCACTGACTTTTAACAGAACCAAATCAAATACTATAATTATATACTTTGTGCTATCTGTACTGTACTGTATTATTATCTATAATTGATTATTCAACTCAGTAACTATTGTTCTTTACAATGCTTTTGACACATTGCAGAAGATGTGCTGTATAAAACAAAGTTGATGAGCACAGACGTTTCGGACATCGCACCGCACAGAAGGATGAAGGTGGTGCAAACCAGCCTAATTCCTCTTACACAAAGCACATCCAGAAGTGCTGAGCATCAAGTTACCTGACAAGGAGGTGCAGCTCAGGGTTCTGAGATTCCCCCCTCCAGCAGCAGTTACAGAGTCATTTCTGTCAGAAATGAGCCCACGGAGTCCAAGACCGCCTGTCTGCAGCTATATGCCTCCTCCTGTCTCTCCTCTTGGTGCAATGTCCCCTGCTCACATAGCGGACTGGACCAGCTAACACATCTGTGTCAAAAGAAAGGCTTTTCTTTCCTGGGCTAGTTTTCAATTTGGGCCCTCAGCTCTTAAAACATACAAGCAGGAGATTTTCAGGCTTTCCTCTAAAAAGGCATCTTTAAATAACTGCTTGGAAAACACTATATTGTATTCTCAAGAGAAGAAACCACTGTGGCCTGTCCCCTTAGATTCCTATATATCAACCCGTTTTGCTAAGTACAGAAAATTGCTTTTTATTTCCCTTTTTTATATGCCAGTGAAATAAATAAGGGTTGGGTTTTTAAGCCATCTAAACTAGTAGGCTTAGTTCCAAGTAGCCTTAGTATTTCCAAGAATGCCAAAGTAATGTCTACATTATTTTCAGATTAAGAAAAGAACACTGAGAAAAAAATTATTGTTGGAGTGTAACAAGTTTCCTAATCACAAAAATATTTATTTTTGTGTCTTCAGAACACATACTACTGCTTCCCATAATTAACAAATGAGATTAAATGTTAACCAGTTTAAATCTGTCAAAATATTTTAATAAGGGGGGCAGATGTTCTGTTTTGTTAAGTATCACTATTTACTTTATGAGGTAATAATAACCTTACCTTTCCTCTGCAATAGTTAATAGTAAATGGTTAGAGCTTGCCAAAGAGCAAATAAATCATTACACTAAATACAGGTTGTCAGGCTAGTTTGGTACCTTGTACACTCCATTTTGCTTAGATAAATGGCTTAGAATGGGACTTACTGTCTGTGCTATTTTCTAGAAAGATTCTGGCTTTCCTATTGTGTGTAGTTTCCTATGAGATGTTTAAAAAGGTACTATATCAGCATGTAGATTTTACACTGACAGGCTTACTTGTTTGGGTTGACTTCATAAACGTAAAAATGTGAAACAAGCTGCAGACATCCCAGGAATGTCATTTCAGAGAGTACTATTTGTAGAAAGACCGCGGCTTTTGTAAATAAATAAATACACCAGTGCAAAACTCAAGCAAGTTGAATAGTATAAAATCAAGGCTCTGAATACATTCCGTAGAGCTCTCTTTGATTTAACCATATTAATACCCCTCATACTCACTCTTCATCAAATTTGCAAGTGTTCAGCTCCAATAAAGTAAGTAGCCAGATTTTAAAGCTATTGCTGAGCACTGGAAATGCACATTAAATGTCAAGCTTTTCTGAAGAGCTGAGATGTTTTCAGTGCTAAGCACAAGTGGATCCAGCCAAAATGAGACCCTCACTCCTGAGAATGCTCACATCAGGCTATTATATAACTCAAGCCCTGTAAAATCCACCTTGTGAACCTGTCAGCTAACAGCGTATTTGTTCTTATGATATCATAGATTATGGGTGTTTTTTGCACAAACAGACATACTTGAAATTTTGTACAAAAATGTATTTGCACAGAAGTCTATTTTTTTATTCATGGTTCACTATTTCAACTTTGCCTGCTTTCAAAGTCCTGCCATCAAATCACAGAAAGTGAATAATTTGTAAAGTTACTAACAGCTAATGGTTGAAGGAAAGAGAACACAAGTTCCATACACTGGTATTTGTATAACCTACTTGTAGAACACTTGAGAACAGCAACTCTGGTCAAAGAAGAATGAGGTTGTGAGTGATCTGTGAACAAGGAAAAATTCCAATAAATTGGCTCACTTATTCACACTGAATAATTCAAGCAGCTTGACTCAACACTCAGCATACTCCTTACTCCCTTTAAAGGATTAAAATATTCATGGTTTCTTCTGTCAAATGCCATTATCTCACTGTAACATCAGGAGCAATGGTTATCTTCCCAAGGGCTGTAGGAGACTTGGATGTGGGTCATCAGCTCCAGTTGTGGAAGCTGCCTGGCAAACCTGCTTCTACCAGTGATCGCAGACTTGTATCTGCGTATCCCACACCACACTAGTCCTAGGGAAGGCAAGCTGAAATGCTATTGCCATCTTTATTGCTCCTGTTCTAGTGCCATGTAAGCACTTTTGTGCTGCCTGAGAGTACTGTGTAGTAAAAGCTCAGAAAGAAGGATGTCTCCTCTCTGTCAGAGTTGTAATAAGGTCACCTTAGACATTATCCTCACCTCGATAAAACAAGAAATTCCTTTCACCAGAACAGAGAGAATGAAACTCCCTTTGCCCTTTCCACAGCCAGACACATAGAGCCAAATCGGAGCAAATGAAAACAAGGAAGGTGGATGCTGAGACTTAAGTATTTTATGTCAGAGAAAAGCACTACAATGTGTTATACAGAAGCCACCAACTTCCTTAAAGCAGTCATTAACATCTCTCCTCAAAATAAAGATGCAGGGGACAAAAAGCTACTATTCGGCACATTCCTGGGCATCAGCCCCCAAAGATAGTTTTATTTAACTGTTTCAACATTCCAGTCTGTTTCAATTCACTGTTTACAAGATACATTGACTTTAGGAATTCTTAAAGAATTATCTGTGTATTTGGTAAATTCCTCTTTAAGACAATCCAACCTGTTCAGTTTTTCAGATTTTTTTTTTCTGCTTTCTTTTAAAGACATCTTAATTAGTCTAATCCTGACTGGTCTCTTTCCAATGTTCCTGTTGGCACAGTAGGATTTCAATTAACATTCTGCTTTAGCACTGCAAATGCCCTTGCTCAGATTTTTTTTTTTTTTTTTTT